>NC_141997.1:32300968-32475135 GCF_049901715.1 Pseudonaja textilis
GGAGGAGGAGGAGGAAGAAGAAGAAGAAGAAGAAGAAGAAGAAGAAGAAGAAGAAGAAGAAGAAGAGGAGGAGGAGGAGGAGGAGGAGGAGGAGGAGGAGGAGGAGGAGGAGAGGAGGAGAGGAGGAGGAGGAGAAGAAGAAGAAGAAGAAGAAGAAGAAAGAAAGAAAGAAAGAAAGAAAGAAAGAAAGAAAGAAAGAAAGAAAGAAAGAAAAGTAATAGTAGTCTCCACTAATTTACTCAGTAATATTTACAAAAATGCAACATATGATCTCCATGGTCTATCAACACTAGGCTTGCACTTATTAACCAATTGTCTGTCTGTCTGTCTATCTATCTATCTATCTATCTATCTATCTATCTATCTATCTATCTATCTATCTGGAAAATCTTAAATTTTACTACTGACAGCATTCCAATCTAGTTCTAATTTTATATAATTTTATATCGGTTCAGCTAAATTCCTCTTTAGAAAGAAATGGTGACAAATCCCTCTGGCATTATGCAGGTTAATAGCCTCCACAATCCGCAGAAGACAGCCTGGAGAGGCTAAAACATGGCAATTAGGAGTCAGTTGTGTCAGTCTTTAAATACTTACACTTTCCGGGCTTTAATTGCAGGCAAAGAATACAGATAAAACACTATTCATGTAAAACAATGCCTTCTGTAACAGAATTGTCTCTTCTGTCCAGACATTAAACGGTGTGTGTGTGTGTATGTGTGTATGGTGTGCGTTTTAATGGAATGAATATGAGAAGAAGTGGTTGTTAGGGCTGTGCTAGAATTTAGTCAATCTACATTGACTTATCAAGAACAGTTCTGGGGAAATTATACATTTTAAACAAAGAAGAAAGAGCTGTGAAAGGACAACTAGCTGATGTTTTACCTTCAGCTGATTTTATTGCAGCTCAAGCCAAGCTCCATAGTGTTTTTCTCTCTCCCCATCCCTTTCTCATGACTTGCACAGTCTATCCAATACAGGGTTGAGATGTTTCCTCCTCAGAAAGTATGAATTCTTTTTTTTCTCACAGGGCAGGGCCTCTACTTTAAGGAATGGTTGTAATAGGTTGCCCATTCTGGAGTTTACCTATAACAACTTAAAAGTTTGGGATGAGCCAAAATGAGTACATTTTATAGCAGCAGTTCAATATTCTGTGAAAGGCTCCCAAAGTCAAGGTTATCAGACCTCTGATGATTTGATTGAGACTCTAGAAAAAGTACAGAGAAGAGCAACCAAAATGATTAGGGGATTGGAGACTAAAACACATGAAGAACGGTTACAGGAACTGGCATGGCTAGTCTAGTGAAGAGATGGACCAGGGGAGACATGATAGCAGTCTTCCAATATTTGAGGGGCTGCCACAGAGAGGAAGGGGTCAAGCTATTTCCTAAAGCACCTGAAGGCCAGACAAGGAATAATGGATGGAAACTGAACAAGGAGAGATTTCACCTGGAAATAAGGAGAAACTTTCTGACAGTGAGAACCTATTAAGGTATAATAAATACATGGTACTGGTTACATTATTACATTCATTTAAAAAAAAACCAATGAAAAAATGTTTTTAAACATAGCCCTGGATAAAATATTTGTATCCCTCACTCTGAAGAAGCAGACATGGAGTGAATTTTTCCCCCCTCCAAATAATAATAAAAGGATTAAAGGAAAGCTTTGATGGGTTAACCATGTAAAGATATTTCAGGCTATTAGAAAAATGGACTAGATGTCTAGACATAAGGGGGTGTTTATAGAGGCAATCCCCCATTTACAACTACATTTGGAATTGGAATTCTAGTTGCTAAGTGATGCGATCATTGAGTGAGACATCATGTGACTCCGCCCAATTTTACAACCATTTCCATCATGGTTATTAAGCAAATCACAGGGTTATTAAGAAAATGTGACTTTCCCCATTGTCAGAGGCTAGCTAGGAAGATTGCAAAACACCATCATGTGCCTGCAATATTGAAAATGTGACTTGTTGGCTAAGTGCCCAATTTGTGATTATGTGATCACAGGAGTTGTGGGACTGCTTTAACCTTGAGGCCATCGTAACTTTGAAATGTCATTAAATGAGCAGTCATAAGCCAAGGACAATCTGCATACTGCTCGTATTCTGAATGCCATTTTTGAGCAGGCAGAATAAAAATGAAAAGTTTATCTGGGATTGTGGTATTGAATCAAAGAGCTCACTTTGTGCCCTAAGCCTGTGCGGCTTCAAATATTCATAGTTGTTCCTTGTGGTCTTCACCACGGTTTAACTTTAACTGTTCATAGCTTCCATCGACCCGTTCGTTTTCCTTCTATTACTATTATGTTTTTTCATCTGCTTTAACTAAAATGTCAAGTAGGATTAATCTATATTGCCTCAGGACAGATGTTTTGCTCATAATACTCCTTCCTCCTCCTATTTCTCCTACAACAACCTTGTGAGGTAAGGTGGGTTGAGAAAAAGTGACTGGTCCAATGTCACTCAGCTGGCGTATATGATTCAGTCAGGATTAGAACTCACAATCTCCTGGTTTCTGGCCTGGTGCCTTAACTACTAGACCAAACTCCAGACTGATTATTTCTTTCACCAGAAATTATTCAAATGAAAATGATAGAGAATGAACTGAGGACCTTTCTTGTTGTCCCTTAAATGGAATATGATAAAAGTGAACATTTTTGAAACTTAAGTAAAATGGAACAACAGTGAATTAAAAATATTTTCTGAATGTGGAAGCTCCAGTTGGTGAAAAATGTAGCAGCCAGTGTGGTTTTGTGCAGACCTTGGTGTGCAAATGTATCACCTCTCCTGCAGGAGCTGCATTGGTTGACAATTTGCTTCCGGGTGCAATTCAAGGTGCTGGTTGTCACCTTCATGGCTTGGGACCAGGTTATCTGAGGGACTGTTCCGACCAAGGCTTCCTAGACTGTAATTTTGCACACAATTATTTTAAAAACAAGTCTGATTTTATTGCAACGCTGGGAATTGTTTTCATTCCCAACCAGTAATCAATCTCAAACAGTCCCTCGAGATAAACACACACCTTTCTTTTCTGTGAATAACAGAAGTATCAAATGAACTGGAAAAAAATCAACCAAATTACAAAGAGCTTCAAGAATGAATCTGAACTGAATGAACGACTTCGCTTCCTGCAAAGGTTTCATCATCTTTGCCTGTCCTTTATACCTTATGGGAGGGGCAATCACCTCCCAGCCTTACTCCCGAGTCGCCCCTTTTGTTTCAGCTGCTCTCGCCTTCTAGCAGCTCTGCACACACGCGCACTGGGAACAGGCTCCCCTGGGTCCTCTGTCTTGCTGCTGCCAGACTCCGAAGCTCCAGAGTCAGCACCCCACTCCCAGATGGTCCTGACCCCATCTCTGCATTGGATGCAGGACCCTCATCCAAGTCCTCTCCAGACTCCCTGACTGATCCCTGTTCTTCCCCACTGTCCGATTCCTCTGCCGTCTGCACAGGCTGCTGGCGAACCACAACAGGGACTGTCTCTTGCCGGTCACATCTACCTGCCCCACTAGAACAGGGAGGCAAGGAATGTTACAAGTCCCATCCCCTAGGAAGATCCACCTGGTGGAACCCAGAAGAAGGGCCTTCTCCATGGTGGCTCCCTCTCTCTGAAACATCATTACCTTAGAGATTAGAATGGTCCCCACTCTAACACTCTTTTGGAAGGCGCTGAAGACCTGGTTCTGCCAGCGGGCCTGTGGACCCCAGAGTGGGATGGAGCCATCAAATGGCTTGTGTGATGTATTGTCTCCAGGGGGCTAATATTATTTTATTAATTTATTATTAGATTTTATATATAATGTTTTTATATTTGTGTAAGCCGCCTTGAGTTGGCATGTGCGAATAGGTGGTAATATAAATTTTTGAAATAAATTTTAAAAAAGAAGTTTTGTTAGGGTATTTGACCTCAAAGTAAAAAAAAAAATGCAATTTTAAGATGCCCACCTACCAAGTGGAAGCAATACGTAAATAATTCTGTTTGCTTGGAGATGCTTCAAGGCAGTTAACATAGGTTTGAATGGCAGTGTGCCATACTACTACAATAAGATTTTAACTTAAAATTAAAGCAGCAGTCTTCTCTGCTAGAAATACTTAATGAAACTACACTATGATCAGTATAGCCTGCCATTCAGTTGTACAGTCAGAAAAGGCTGTGGGTAGAAACTGGGTATCTAACTCTTTCTTGGATTATACCTAAGGCAGGATCTGAAAGATGTTTTACTCAGAAGAATTAGGTTTAAAGGTTACTCAGTGCTGATGGGAAAGACTGAGTAAGCTTCTTCATTGCATTTTGCTTCTTGGCATAGCACAGTTTGGGGAATTGTACACTTACTAAGATATTTACTTTCTTATGAATAAATAAGAGATTCTGATGTGATAAAAGGCTGACATGTTTCTCATTTCCCTTTTCAATATGAATAGATGAATTTTTAATTCCTCAACAAACTGTCATACTCAAATAAAAGGCTCCTTCAAATATAGCCAATTTATGGATTCAGTCCACTGGAAATCCAGGTTTTAGCACTTGAAGTAACATTTCAAATTGCCCTTCAGCCAGTTGTATTTATGATGTACAAGTGCTTTAAAGCACACTGCAAAATAAAAATAAAATTTCATACTGTTCTGGGGATGATTCAATTTATTTCTAGAGATATTCCTTTGCATTCAGTCTCATCTGTTTCTATCTACCTGTTGTGGTTCACTGGCACCCGGTGCAACCGGCAGCAGAATTGGACAGGGGGGAAGAACGGGGACCAGTCAGGAAGTCTGGAGAGGACTCGGACCAGAGTCCTGTGTCCAATGCAGAGATGGGGCCAGGATCATCTGGGAGTGGGGTGCTGCCTTTGGAGCCTTTGGAGTCTGGCAGCAGCGAGGCAGAGGAAAAAGGGGAGCCTGTTCCCAGCGCACATGTGTGCAGAGCTGCTAGAAGGCGAGAGCAGCTGAAACAAATGGGGCGAACTCATGTGTAAGGCTGGGAGATGATTGCCCATCCCATTAGGTATAAAGGTCAGGCCAAGATGACGATACCTTTGCAGGAAGCAAAGTAGTTTGATCAGTTCAGAGTCATTCTTCAAGCTCTTTGTACTTCGGTTGGGGTTTTTTTGTACTTCGGTTGGTTTCTTTTCTAGTTCATTTGATAGTTCTGTTTTTGGCAGCACTTCACAGAACTGAAAGGTGTGTGCTTATCTCAGGGGACTGTTTGAGATTAATTCCGGCTGGGAATGAAAACAATTCCCAACATTGCAATAAAATAAGTCTTGTTTTTAAAAGATGTGTGTGCGTAATTACGGTTTGGAAGCCTTGGTCAGAACAACACCCCGTCCACTAGCTCTAGCAAGGTCATTGTGACTTGTATAATGGAGAACAGACCATAAAATGGCCACCAATTTATTTTCTGTTTGAAGACCAGGGAATTGTGTTTCTTAACCTCAGGAACTTTAAGATATGTGGACTACAACCCCTAGAATTCTGTTTCAATTGGCTACTGGGAAAGATGGATTGTGAAACATTAAATCAACTGTAGTAGCAATACAAATGTTTATTTTGATCATGGCCCACCTAAAATTATACTTGGTGATGAAAATATAGAACCATTTCAGTATGAACAGTCTGGCTCATAATCTGCAAGTAAAATAATCAAAAATTGGAACTACAAACACCATCTTTAGAACCATGGTATTACTAAAGTAATATGATTAAAAATATTTTGGACAACACAATGCTGTATAGTCCAGTATAAGTGTGATACTAAATGTTAACATATAAAAATGATGGCAAAATAGAGTCACTGTATTACTGAAATCTTCATTGAATACTGTAATTAATGTTAAATTTATAAGAACTATAATATGACATACCATAAAAAGTGTGGAATGGTACAATGCTACAGTATGAAAACAATAGCAGAAAAGTTAAAAGGCTAAACAACTAAAAATAAATAAATACTAATAGAGATTTATGGGCCATAGCTTTCATTAATCTAATAACTTTAAAATCTATTGAAGTGCTAATTAATTATTGCAGCCATGAAATCATGAGTTGTTTTAAAGATTTTAAAGATATGAATCCATTTTCTTAAAAAATCATTTAATTATTAAAAATATAAATATTAGCTGAAGAAAAGTAATTTTAAGATTGTGGAGAAAAGCTACACTGACACATTTTAATTGTTTCACTAAAAATGACCACCAGAGTTTCTTTATTTTTAATATTATTCTCCATTCTGCCATGATGCATTTAGTAGAAAAACAAAATAAACATTGATAATACTTAAAAAGTACAACTAAATCTACTGACAAGAATTAAGTGATCACAAATCATGATGGGATGTGTTTTTGACTAAACACCCATGTATTTTTTTTTAAAAAAAACCCTTAAACCATGTTGCCATCTCAATTCTCAATTCAGTTTATTATAGGCATAAACCAGAGACCAGAACAAATAGACACTCAATAATTATACAATTAAAATATCTAGTATAAAATAATAAATAACAACTAAAATCTATGATAAATTATAGTCTGTCACTTATACATGGTCTAACTAATAAAATTACAATCCATAAATTGCGTGGCCTGTCCGTTTAATATTAAAAGGGAAAAGAATAAGCAGTGCAAAGGGTTTGCCACATTTGTTATATAACATAACTATAGAAGATTAGACACGTGTTTCCGATGAATCCCCAGTGTTGCCACCTGTATCCTCCAAAGGTCCCTAACAGAGTTAATTTTTTTCTGATAAAATGTCTGGCTAATTCAGCCACTTTAATATTTGGAAGTTTCTAAGGTTAATATTTTCTCAAGATACCTTATGAAAATGAACTGCTACAGCAATAGCAGGGCATCAATTAATCTCTAGAAGCTCATGTGGTTAGGAGACTGGTTTGGAGGTAAGCAATCCCATGTTTGAGACCCAAGTGCATGGTGGGATTCAAAATTTTTCACTACTGGTTCTGTGGGCGTGGCTTGACTTGGTGGGCATGGCTTGGTGGGTGTGGCAGGGGAAGGATATTGCAAAATCTCTGTTCCCACCCCACTCCAGGGGAAGGTTACTGCAAAATCCCATTCTCTCCCCACCCCACTAACCTGCTTTCTAGCTCCGTTCTCCTGTGCAGGGCAACCAAAGAAAATCCAGTCTATCAGCTGGGACTCGGGAGGCAGAGAATAGATGGGGGCAAGGCCAGTCAGAGGTGGTATTTGCTGGTTCTCCAAACTACTCAAGATTTCCACAACTGGTTCTCCAGAACTGCTTAGAACCTGCTGAAAACCACCTTTGTTCCATAGGATGGGGTGAGCTCCTGTCCTTCGCTCCAGCTCTTGACGCTGGATGTCCTTGGGGCAACAGTGATGTCACTAGCTAATCCTTTCAATCTGGGAGCAACTTGGTGCTTCTGACATGCCAACTAACCTCTGATATTTACAGGCACTTCATGCTCAACCATGGTACAGTTGACTATATCCTGAAAAACAGATCACAAATGTTACTGCTCTGCTACAAATGAAGGTCTTTTCCAAGATACCAGAGAGGGTTAAGAATAGGATTAGGCTGAGGTCCCAAATTACTATGGACTGCAATTCATTTCTTTATGTATTTATCCATTCATTTGCTTACGTTCTAAAGTACAGATATAGTAAATGCTAGCAGAAAGTCCTAGTTGTACAAAATAGCAGTTTTCTAAAGCAAACATTTATCTGTTTTAATTACCTGGCTTTCTCTAATTTTGCAGGGGATTGCAAAATGTTGATTAGAGTCTTCTGGGGAAAAAAGAAAACAGCTCACTGCCCTGGTGCACAAAGTCCCTCAGGTTCTATCCTTGTTTTGAAAGGCTCTCAGCTTTACTACTGCATCTTTAATCTACCTGGTAAACAACTGACAGCCAGTGCAGATCAATACTACGCACAAGATCCATCAGGAATAGCTTTGTGAGCACCATCGTTCCTACACTGAGAGATCTGTAAAGAAGCTCCGTTCCTTCAAGTGATTCTCAGACAGCTTTTCTACCTTCTCATTGGCTTTTTTGTTTGCTTGGTTTCAAAGCGCAACTACATGAAGACTTTGGCAGGGAAAGCAGAACTCAGAAAATCCCATTGATTTCAACAGCATTGCTTGTCACCTAAAAGTGTGCTAGAAACACAGCACATTCTGTAAATTCAATAAGCACGCTGCATCTCCAAAGGGAAGGCAGATGGTACCACAGCGTGAAAATCTTACCATGGTGGAAAAGCCAGATGGTAACCTGATGCGATCCTTGTTTGAACTTCATGCAGATGCCATCTGCATTGGAAGAAGAACATCAACTGCGCAGCATGCTCCTTTGCTGCGCTATTCCTTTTCTAATGAGAAACAGCGTTTTTCTTCCTACTCCTTGCAATAGTTAAGTGTCACTAACCAGAGGAATTGGCAGAGAGGACATATTATCTCTTGAGTTCTCCATTATGGTAGTCAATAGGAACCTCTGGACCTAGAAATTCATTCATTCATTGTACTGAATGAATACAATAATAGCCATTGGTCTACAACACTTTCTCTTTGCCAGTTGGAGATCAGATGAACAGAGTTGGAAGGGACCTTGTAGGTCATCTAGTCCATCCCCCTGCCCAAGCAGGAGACTCTACACCATTTCTGACAAATGGCAGCCCAATCTCTTCTTAAAGCTCTCCAGTGATGGCCATCAGCACCAAAGGATGCCTTTATTGGGAGTGATGAAGTGATGAAGCTCCTTGACTTACAACCTATTCGTTTAGAGATTTGAAGTCTTTGTCTTGATTTTATTGTAGAGGCTCCTCCTAACCTATTTAGATGTTCACAGTACTTAGTACTGTAACAGGTACTTAGTAACAGGTGCCAACTTGCACACAGGAAGAAATGGAGCCTGGTGTGATTTTAGCTTTGTGCAGTGGTGCATGTTCTATGCATTAGAACAACCTACTGCAACGACATACTCTGAATTATGTCCCCTTTAGACATCCCATATGAATCGGGAACAGAATAGAGCTGGAAGGGACCTTGGAGGTCTTCTAGTCCAACCCCCTGCTCAAGCATTTCAGATGAGTGGCAGTCCAGTCTCTTCTTAAAGATCTCCAGTGATGGCCACCAGCACAAAAGAATGCCTTTATTGGGAGTATTCTTCATATGTATTACAGAAAGTCTTCACACAGTTCTGGGAGTTGCAGTAACAATCCAGATATGGAGTGTAAGACGTAAGTTATGCAGAGGAGTCCTTCCCAATTTGGTGCCTCTCAGATAAGCTCCCATGATTACCTAGCCAGCTACAGTTGGAAAAAAGATTAACTGGTCAGAGAAAACTATGCAGTGCTTAGAAATAGAGGCGAGGGTGGGAGGAAGAGTTTTGATATAGCATTGACTTTTTTCTTGGTGGATTGACTCTCATGGATGAGATCATGGTGGTCGCCTCATCACCATGAGAGAAGCACACACCTGAGTTCACTGTTACATTATATTAATGTGACATTATGTCACAGTGGAGAAACAGGCATTCAGGTTGGTAAATCGTTGGAATTAGATAAACAAATAGCAGGAAAGCTATCAATCAAGGCTGATAATGAAAAGCAATCAAAAGGTTGGGAAGGACAAGATCAGATAGGCTGGCTAAGCAGACTTGGCTGTCCTCATATCAGGCAGGTTGGTTGCCAAGGAGTCTGCCAGCACAGACCAAATTACTTAATTTACATCGTATGCTGGGAGGCTTCAGCAAATATATTTGGCCTCACTATTAGCTGGAAAGGTCAAGAAAATGTAAGCAGCAAGAGAGAATGCACTGAAGTCCGTTTTTCAGGCTATGGACTGACTGGCTGGAAGGCTTTCAATCACTTGGGAGAGATGTGTTACGGGATTCCACATCTCTCTAAGGCCCCAACTTTGGCAATTTTAAGGTCTGTGGACCTCATTTCCCAGCATTCTGGGAATTGAAGTCTTCATATCTTAAAGCTGCCAAGACTGAGAAACACTGGCCCTAGAATCTCTGCCATGTCCTGATGTTGCCAGTACATACCTGGGATATAGAACTACACCCATCTAAGAGAATGACAGAAGCAAATATGGTTTATTTAAAAACAAAGACTCTTTATCATATGGTATATTTTTGTGATTGCTTTGTATATATATAAAGATATCACATCACAGAACTCAGGAGGTTACACCACAAAACCTCAGGATGTTGCAACACAGCCAATGACCCAGCAGATTACAAGACCCAGGATGTCAAAACAATAGAACTCAGAAGGTCATCACACAGCCCATTACCCAGGTCGTTACAACACAGCAGGCTGATAGACACACAGCCAATACCTCAGCCACACATGTTCTTATGAAAAAGCCAGCCAATCTGCAAACATCAACTCCATCAACCAATCAAGAAATGACAACACAGCCAATCTCCCCACCAGTACATATAGGGAGACGGCAGCTCTGATCACGCTTTGCTCGCACAAGCACGAAGCTGAAAGCACCAGCCTGAAGATGGCAAGTGGGACCTCGTAGAAACATTGCCAAGATGCATGGGAAAAGACCTGAACACGCCAAGACCTGCATATATATGCCCAAATTATATATAAAGTAATAGTATATTATATTATATCATATATAGCATATTATAGCAATGCTTTGAGTGATTAAAACATGAGATAAATGCCCAGTTGGGCATTTTATTTTATTTTTGTGAGTGGTAGCAAAGCTTCCAAAGGAAATTATGCTCAATTCCAAATGGCTTTCACAAGTAGGCATATTTGCCTTGGACAACAAGCAATTATAAAGGATTGTACCATAACATATTCATCTTGGAGGGAACTTTATACTTATATTGAAATGTATTTAGCTTAAATTACACCCTTTTAAAAATAATATAAGAATAGATGCTTTATATTGGGAACTCCTACATTTAGGAGAATTGTTATTCTAAGCTTTGTAGAACGATCTGACAGTTTACTGCAGCCAATAATGGCAAAAGGCCACAACACAACTGTAGCTTTTTAAATGCATCCAATCAAGTAGGCTTTCATTTAGCAAACAGAATTGTTGATGTTATTATTTCCTGTTCTGTCAAATGAACTGAAGCAAATTATTGGTATTTTTAAACAAGTCTTCAACCACCACCCTATTCCTAAAAATCAACATGACTTCAGAGTCCCTATTTTTATGCTTGTGATGATGTTTTGTTGCTAGCACTGTGCAGAGCTTTACTGATAGTTCTGCTATATGCTTGTGTCCTTGTGCAAATAGTTTCAGACAACAGTTACTGTTCAGGATTCCATAAGTCTCTCTTCTGCAAGCGCAAAAATAATATTATTGTTCCTCTGACAGCCTGAGTTTGAGTTGTACAGGAGAGGAGAAGAGAGGGGCAAACACTGCGCTGTATCTTGTAATCTTCCTCCTCCTCCTCCTATAACAACCCCATAATCCCTTGTGGGTTGGAGTCTGGACAACTGAATAGAGCTGAGTGTTTACTGGTCAGATGTCTTTCCTGTTGCCAATGTGGAGTTTTATTCAGCAGATACATTCTCAGTGTGGCCAGAGAGAGAAATATTTGCCTCTACTTAGGATCAAACTCACAGCCTCCTGATTGTGAGGTGAGAGCTCCACTTCTAGGCCATGCACTACCCTGCATTGTACCTTGTAATGCTATGACAGAAATCAGATGTATTGATTGCATGGTTAGGACTGCGGTAGAAAATTAAGCTGTGGTAGAGACTGAAATAAAGAAAGTAGAAATAAATTCCTGATCTGAAACACAGCAAATTTGATGAGATGAGCTCTACATTTTAGGCTTTCGTAGCAAGCAATACATACAGATAACATAGTGACATTTTATCACAGCAGAAAACCCCAGGGAAGTTAGTCATCTGCAGATAGACACAAGGATCCCAAAATGGCCTAATGCACATAGTGATGTCATAGTACAAAATCTGACACCACACAAAGTTCAAAAGAGGTGAAATTTGCATCATAGGATATATTTTATTATTTAATCCTTTGTGCCCATCCAGTGACAGTATCCGAATGCAATTTATCAGTTTCCTAATGCAAATATCCTAATGCCAATCATCACTTTGATAGTTAAAATATCAGTTTGATGGTTAAAAATATAATCCTGTCTTCTTTTTAGATACTACCTTAACCTAACCACAATGAAACTGTTGTTCTGTCGTGAGAGAGATTTTACTTTATTTCTTTTTTTAAAACCAGGCACTGTTTCTTTAAAGAAGGCATTGTTTAGTTGATTGTCTGCTTGATTAAATGTTTTTCATTTTAAATGATGACATCAAAAGAACACTGTCAATTGAAAAAGTCATTTTTAATAATAACAGACACTGTGAAATAAAAGATTATTTCCGGTTACAGTGTAAAGCATTTAGGATAATTAAAGACTTGAAATTGGACGAGCCATCATTCCTTTAAAGTCAGTCAAGTGTTGGCTACAAGGAAATATTGAATTTTCCCAGAGAAAGGATGAAACCCAAGACCATAATTACAGTGAAGAACAAATTGGTTTCTTGAAGCACTGGAGGTAAAAGTCTAAAGAAAAGAACTGTTACTTATGGAAATTAGAGTATTCATGTGATTATATACTACAATCTGCAAGGGTATTGATTGGATATTGACAACAACAAAGAACTTTATTAGATCTAGCACATCAAGCACCTTGTGAGATCAATGAGCAATTAAGGTGTAACTATAAGGTAATGGGGCAGGACTACAAAGAGAATTGTATTTGCATTTCTTTCTAGGAAATTACTTTCTTATATTGTCTTTGCTTTTCCTAGAACATTCTGTACTACACGGGCGTCAAAATCAAGGCCCATGGGCCAGATCCAGCCTGTAGGTGCTTAGTTCTGGCCTGCAGGGCCGCCCTGGAAACAGGGAAGGACCAGCCCGCAGTGCCTCTGCCAGCAAAAATGAAGCTTGTGAGGGCCATGTGTGGCCCTCCCAGACTCTGTTTTCAGCTGTGAGAGCCTCCTGCAGCCCTTTGCCAGCAAAAATTGAGCTTGAGAGGACCACACATGGTCCCTCACAAGGTCTGTTTTCACTGGCAGAGTGCTAGCAAAACAAACTACTAGAAAAAGTGGCATTTGATCATATGGGTGATGTTGAGCTGGCCACGTACCCCCAGAACCCCCCAGGTCAAACACAACCCTGATGCAGCCCTCAATGAAATTGAGTTTGATATCCCTGCCATACTAGCTGAAGCTACTGGATGCTCTTCTGCTCTGAAGGTGACCAAAGCACGAGGGACCATAAGAAGGCTTGCTGATCCAGGAATGTGCTCTGACCAAGGCTTCCAAGACCGTCATTATACCCATGCTTATTTTAAAAACAAGACTTGTTTTATTGCAATGCTGGGAATTATTTTCATTCCCAGTCAGTAATGAATCTCAAACAGTCCCTCGAGATAAGCACCCATCTTTCTTTCCTGTGAAGTGCTAGCAATAACAGAAATGTCAAATAAACTAGAAAAAAAAAACCAACCAAAGTACAAAGAGCTTCAAGAATGAATCTGAAACTGAACGGACAACTTTGCTTCCTGCAAAGGTTTCATCATCTTTGCCTGTCCTTTATACCTTATGGGAGGGGCAATCACCTCCCAGCCTTACTCCCGAGTCGCCCCTTTTATTTCAGATGCTCTTGCCTTCTAGCAGTTCTGCACACAGGTGCACTGGGAACAGGCTCCCCTGGGTCCTCTGTCTTGCTGCTGCCAGACTCCAAAGGCTCCAGAGGCAGCACCCCACTCTGAGATGGTCTTGGCTCCATCTCTGGATCGGATGCAGGTACCTCATCCAAGTCCTCTCCAGACTTCTGGACTGATCCCTGTTCTTCCCCACTGTCCGATTCCGCTGCCATCTGCACAGGGTGCCGGCGAACCACAACAGAATGGGCACAACTATCACACAAGATGAAGCTGTACAAATGTTCTCCTACCCAGGAAAATACCATGATGACTGTTATTGAGAGCCACCCTCAGGCCAAGTAGAGCAAGGATGGATGCACCACCTTGCCCTCACCAGAGTTCAACCAAAAGCAAGACCAATGCCATTTCTCGTCCATATCCAGATCCAAATCCTGTCTGAAAACAATCCAGATAATCTATTTCCTACAAGGCCCTCTGAAGCTGTTGCAAGACCAACTTCTCTACCACCCAGCAGTGGGATTCAATTTTTTTTTACTACTGGTTCTGTGGCCATGGCTTGGTGGGTGTGGCAGGGGAAGGATACTGTAAAATCTCCAGTCAGAGGTGGTATTTGCCGGTTCTCTGAACTACTCAAAATTTCCGCTACTGGTTCTCCAGAACTGGTCAGAACCTGCTGAATACCAGCTCTGCACCTTCCTCAAGAAAGATCAGTGACATGCTGAACAAAAATTGTCCAGTATAGTGGTATCCAATGGCTCCTTGAGAGTAGGGGAGGACTCAGCCTCTTTAAGAGGTAAAAGAATCACCCACTCACTCAAAGAAAAATTACCACCAACATCCAGTCACATGATACCCCCTGGACTGCCTTGACAAGTCAGGAAGGAGATGGATCTAAAGAGCAGGTGGCCGAGCTCACTGTCCTAAGAATCTTGTCCACCTCCTCAGGTCCAACAGATCCGAACTAGTCTGACCCCCACAATTTCATTCACGAAGTCCTGAGACAAAACTGCACTAGGACAGTAGAAAAAGGCACATTTCAATCTCTAATTTTATATTCCCTCTCAGATATCTGACCTGGATAGAAACATAATATTGTTATATGCAGGTCTATTTCACTCCTATGTTAATACGGAAGCTACTTTACAGCAATAATTGAGGTATTTGAAACAAGCTTCTCATCTTGCCAGTCTCATTCCTTACACTAAGCCATGAAATGTCAGGAGACCTATAACTGATTGTCAAGGTCTGATCAAGTACTGTGACCTATTTTCAGCAGGTCACTCTAAAATAGTTTCCATACTAAGAGAGGAATGAAATATACCTGCATAAAACAGTAATATGTTTCTATCCATGTCAAATATCTGAGGGGGAATATAAAATTACAGACTTATTTTGTGCCTTTTCTAATGCAGTTTTCACATGGCTTTGTGAATAAAATTTGAGTTAGGATTACATATATTTACCCATCATTAACTTTTACAATATACATACAGAATTAGAGTGATTTTGATTACATGCTCTCAAGTCAGTGTTGACTCTTAGCAACTGCATGGACAGACCCAGGGGTGGGCTGCTTCAGGTTCGCATGGGTTCAGGTGATCCTCTAGCTAGGATTCTGTGGAGTTCAGCAAACCTGCAAATCCCACCTCTGGCTGGCATTGCCCACCATGCCCCACCCTGCCCCACCCCTCCCAGGAGTCTCCACATGGCCTGTTTTGGATCCCAGGTAAGTGCGGGGCCCACACAAAGGCTCGGGGAGGGCAAAAACGGACCTCCCGGAAGTTCTGGAAGGCCAGAAGCGAGTCCATTTCTGGCCTTCAGAGGGCATCCAGAGCCTGAGGGAGGCCGTTTTCGCCCTCCCGGAGTCTTGAGGAAAATCTCCGGAGCCTGGGGAGTGTAAAAAATGGGCCGCCCAGAAGTTCTGGAAGGCCAAAAATGGCCTCTGGAGGGCCTCCAGAGCCTGGGGGAGCCCATTTTCGCCCTCCTGGAGGCTCGAGGAAAGCTTCCAGAGCCTGGGGAGGGTGAAAAACGGGCCTCCTGGGAGCCCACCATGGCAATGGCCACCTAGCAACTTGGCAGAAATTTTTGATGCCCACACCTGGACAGACCTACAGGATGAAATGACCCAAAACTGTCTCTTCAGGTTTTTCAACAGTGCACTTATTTGTTACCGCAATACCTGGCTCTTTTTCTTTTCACCTTGCCCAGCATTAAAGACTTCTCAAGACAACCATGTCTTTCCATAATGTGTCTAAAACATGACCATTTCTTCCACATTTCTTTTTCTAGGCTATTCACGGTATTCAAAAGAGTCTTTCCCAAAAACTAAAGTTCAAAAGCATCAATATTTTTTTTATCCTGCTTCTTGAAAGTCCAGTGACTGATAGTGTATAAAGAATTTAAATTGTCACAAAGACTGTTGCCTCCAGAGCTGTGAACTTTGTAGGTGGAGATATGTCACAGTACCAGAATATATTTTTCAAGGGTTGCTATTCTACCAAAGGTTAGTTTGTGATGTATGTCTTGACAGCTGATACCTTTACTATTGATAATTGCTTTTAAAAGGAAGAAGCTGCCTGCTATCTTCATTAGCAAATCTAAGGCTGATTGTTGTACGTGTTGTCATTAGTTTGATCTTCTTTATATGTAATCTTAGTGCTATTTTTTCCACTGTGTCCCTTGACTCCCTAGACTTTGAAGATCATTTGTATTTTCAACTGCCAGAGTAGCATCATCAGCACAACACAGACTATTGATGTTTCTTTCTCCAATTTTAAAACCACAGTCCCCTTCCTCCAATCTAGGTTTCCACAATATATGTTAAGACTATAGGCTGAATTAAATGAGGTTATATTATACAGCCTTGTGTCATCCAGTTTTTTTTCTTCAGATTCCCTTTAAGATAATTTTAAAAAAAACTAAACAAGAAAGATAACAACTAATAGAAACTAATATTTGGATTAATGGAGGGTTGGAGGGAGGGAGGAAGGAAGGAAGCAGAGGTGGTATTCAGCTGGTTCTGACCACTTCTAGAGAACCAGTAGTGGAAATTTTGAGAAGTTCAGAGAACCAGAAAATACCACCTGTGACTGGCCCTACCCCCCTCTATTCTCTGCCTCCCAACTGATGGGCTGGGTCTTCTTTTGTTGCCCTGCAAGGAGAATGGAGCTGGAAAGCAGGTTAGTGGGGTGGGTAGGGAATGGGGATTTTGCAGAATCCTTCCCTTGCCACGTCCACCAAACCATGCCCACCAAACCGGTAGTAAATTTTTTTGAATCTCACCACTGGAAGGAAGGAGGGAGGGAAGGAAGGAAAGAATGAAGAAACTAAAAATGCAGAAAAAAGAAAGAAAATATAAAGAAGTAGCTTCTGATTTACAGTATTAGCAGAACTGTATAAGTGTAAATTTGTTTACATGTTCATGTTTTTTACGTTTTTAATAATTTATTTCTTTAATCATCAAAACCATATAAGTTCATCTTTTTTTATTTCCAAAAAAAAAGTATATAAGGTTTTTTTAGTCAGCATTAAGCTTAGGAAATGTTTTTCCCCCTCTGATTAACAATTTCACTTTGACCCTTTCTGTTAGAACCTTCATTTTCATCATCCATTTCGCCATTGTGGATAACATCAAGTCTTTCTAGATACAATAATCCTGGTGAATTTATCATATATAAAAAGAAAATTTCATGATGTTTTCAAGGGACTCTTTGTCTGTCAATCCCAAATATCTCTGTTGTGTGTTAAATTTGTGTACATGGTGGAATCCAAATCTTAGGTTCTTTTGCACATCCACCAAGCATGGTAAAATGTCACCTCTTTTTATTTACATTTCCAATATTTCCTGCCTTGACATTGTGCCTTTACTTGGATTGTGCCTTGTGAACTCTGGACTTTTCTTGCCTTGTGAACCCTCTTGCATTAGGGATTTAATTTTGCCTGATGGGATTATCTTGATTGGGAAACTTTCAAGTGCCCTGTGGACATTGGCCATTTCTCTATGGACTAGCATTGGTCTGCTTTTGGCTGGACTTAATTGGGATAGTTTTGGATTTTTTGTGAAGGGAATTGCTGGGGACTATTAATAAACCCACTAAACCACTGTTACGTGTATATATGAGTGAGCAGGAAGCACACCCATCAACTGGAATTCTTTGACCAATGGGCTCTGCAGCATCCCTCTTCTCTCAATGCGGGTAGGGTAGGCTAATCCCATTGGGGTGAGATGCTTCCTCAGGTAACCTGGATCCGTTCCAAGCAGGCCTTTAAAGGTGATCACCAACACAATTCGACACCTTTAATTGGATCCAGAAGCAGCCTGGAAACCAGTGCAGCTCACACAACAGTGGTGTAATGTCAGCCAATCTAGGGCTCCAAGAACTATCTGTGCTTCTTACATTTGATGTTCTCATTATGCTAGGATTTTTTAAATTTGGGGTTTTCTTTTTCTGTATGGCAACATCATCAACTAGATATCTCAGAAGCTTTAACCTAGCTACAAGATAAAAACCGTTTGCACTTTGAAAGATCCTCAACTGTTTCTCAGTAGTCTGTTGAGTGCCATTTGGCCTGAGGGACAATCATCCAGCATTATACTGTCAATCAGTTTATGCTATCTATCCCCGTGATTTTCTTGGTAAAGTACCGGAGTGCTTCCCTAATGCTTTCTCTTGCACAGCATGAAATGCCTTTGCTGTTGTTACAAAGTCATTACCTATCTCCAACATCTTTGTATATTGCTACTGCCCATTATAGATGCCTGCTGGCTTTAGCTATAATGCTAGGATGACCTTCACACTTTGGGCAATCCTGCCGGGACTATATCTTTATTGTGTACACTTCTAGTGTTCTTTGCTCATTCTTCCAGAAACATCCCAACCCCTATGAGGTAGTATGGCAAGACTGGATAGGAACGATATGGAACTTATTATTAGGTTAATATATGTGAGATTTATGGCATTGGATGGCCAATGAAGCAGACAGCAAAGCTAGGCATTTTTCCTGTCACAGGTTCTTTTATATATTTCCAGGTCAGTGGACTCCAAAATCCCAGAGAGCCAACACCATCCCACCTGGCCTCTAGGTAACACAGCCACAAGTACTCAAAGGCTAGTACTCACTGTTTATTATGTCACACACACACAAAGCTACTATAACTCTTCTTCTTCCACATGTTCTCTTCTTCTGAAGAACAGTAACTCTTCTACTTGCCTTAAACTGCTTCAGGCTTTTTTAACTCCCCAAACACAAACCATCTTTACTCTCACATCAATGCCATGCCTTCAACACTGCCACATCCAGCTGCCTCTCTGCTCAGCATTTATAGCCACATGTTGCTGGCTGGTTAGGGTAGAATGGGGCAACTCAGCATGACTAACTCACCAACTGGCCATGGGACAATTCAAAAATATAAAAGTTGAATTGATTTTGATGGAGCTGTGGCCAATAATAACAAAATAAAGAAATTCAATCCAGAAATACAAGAGTTACGATGATTTGTATTAAAATGTGATCACCAATGATAAAAGTAACTAAAGGAAATGATTAAAACAGCATTGAATTGTCCTATGATGAGCTGTCTTATGGTGAGTTGGCTATGGTGATTTGTCCTATGGGAAACTGGCCGTGGCGAGGTGGTCATGGGGGAGTTGGCTGTGGTGAGTTGTCGTAGACCCCTTAAAGGCAGGCAGCCTGTCCTTTCACATTTCCATTAGTTATAAGTATTTGAAACAGAGACAGGAGGAGACAAGAGGAGAGAAGCAATGGGAGGGCAAAACAAGCCATCAGAAAAGGGCAAACAAATTGATAATCTGCCACCTGAAATGATCAAGATGTCAAGAATGACACTGACACAAAATCCCAAGTTATGGCACAAGAAACGTTATAATACCAAGGGGATGAAAATGAGCCAGATTTAATTTGTCAACGTGTTCATGCTATTTTGACAAGATTTCAGTGAATTTGTCACATCTGTCGAAATTGTGTTAGAAAATTAACTGTATCAGATAACACCAAACAATCTTATTTTCTACCATTGAGTATCCTGGGATTTTACTCTAGTGAGTCATTACCAGCCAGCAACCACAAAATGTGTCACAACAACATAGGAAAGATGCCATCCGTTTAAGAAAGAAATTGAATGAGAATATCATCTAGCCTTTATTCATCAGTTTTCTATGATGTATCTGCTCCTGTCTTACCTCATTAGCTTCCTTTCTTTAAGTGACATGTACCCAGGAAGATATTAATATTTAAGGAACTACTTTTGGCTTGTTGGAAGTTACAAGCATGACTGAGAATGTTCTAAGTTATTCATATATGATTCTTTTCTAGGATCCATTTGTTTTCTGATAATTATGTTTGGAAATTACAATGTGACGTATGCGAAGGCAGGGTCAGTGCTGATTGACATTGTTAGTTGCTATATAATCAGCTAGTTGCAATTTAACTTTGGTTTTCTTTTAGTCCTATAAGTGGAACCAGGCTGTTAGATAAGACAGACATTCCATACTCAATTTGAGCCAGCTCCATTGGGTGTGTCCTTTCTCCCATCCCCTTTCAAAGACAATTTCACTTTCCTTCTATTAGTGAGGATGCCATTCAAACCATAGGCTACAGTTTTCTTGATAAAGTTTTCCAGTAGCCCATCCTACTCCTTACACAGTACTTTTAAAGACAATAAGCTGATCAAGAAATATTTGGGGTTCTGAGATGTCTTTGACCCAAGGAGGGAAAAAAGATTCTACTGCATCCCACAGTAAAATTAAGGTGTATGGCATGTTCTGTGTTCCTTCCATCAAACAAAAAATGTCATCTTATTGGATCCAGGAATCATGCTTCTTTTCTTGTAGTGCCTGCCCTGTGGAACGATATCTCTCTGGAGATCCAGATGGTCCCAGGCCTGATAATTTCTTCAAAATCTAATGGTCCCCCAGACAATGGAACAGGGGGTAAGTGAACTTTGTTGGTCTGTATTATTTTTATTATTATTATAAACTGGAATGGTGTTGTGGGTTTTTTGTTTTTGTTTTGGTGACACTGGGATATTTGTTACTTGAAAAGTTTGCTTTCATCAATTTTAATTGCTTTAAATAATGATCCAAACTCATTGTTATGCAATGGGTAGCCTCAATAATAGTACAAACAAACAAACAAACAAACTAACAAATAAATTACGCAAACATAGTTTAAAAGGCTTGAACTGTATTGTACAATCAAACTAACAAATAAATTACGCAAACATAGTTTAAAAGGCTTGAACTGTATTGTACAATCAAACTAACAAATAAATTACGCAAACATAGTTTAAAAGGCTTGAACTGTATTGTACTTTGAAAAATACTGTGAACAGATAATTGATGAATGCAATACATATTGCATTTGAAGTGCTAGAAAAATGCAGATATTATAGCTGGCCATAGAAAATTCCTTGAGTTATGCTATATGGGTTTTGTATGATAAATTCTAAAGAACTATTCATATTATACACTGAACCTCTTAAAATACGGTTTCCTTGTGTGACTGGTATTTTAGAAGATAGAAAATTGCTACTGCTGAAACATCAAATCAAAAGGCTTTTAAGAATCCCTACGATGAGGAATAAATGCATTCCGATCGGTTCACCAGTTTTTAAATATATATAAACCATATTTTTCTGAATTGATTTTCATCACATGTACAATTGTAATTATAAATATCAATGTTTCATATGGTTGTATGGGTATGTAATCACATTTTTAAAAAGTTCCTTCTTTTTCTTTGATTTTGTTTTTATTCTCAGTTAATATTTTTAGCTATACAAAACATATATTTAAAAGTTTTACTATGTTGTTTTCGTCTTTAATTAAAAACAAAATAATTTTTCTGCCTCTTCAAATGCCGTCTTTGATAATAATTCCGGTTCAAATATAGAATTGGTTGTCAGATTTTTGCATGCAAGAGTAGCACACATAAATCAAAGCAGACCTCATAAATTATCAGCAAATGCATACTTAGACAACTATTTTGTCAGTAGAATTAATGCTTCCATAGTGTGCTTGTGCTTTTCTCCTTTTTTATAAACTGAAATGTAAATATTTTCTATTAAGATGACTTTGTTTATCAAAAGAAATCCCTATAGACTAGAAATATTAACCAATAATTTATTCATGTTTGGATTTGTTCCCAAGTAAATAAGAATGGAATTAGAAAATATGATAAAGCATGATCCGGCAGCAGAGCATGTCGAACTAAAGTCTTGTAAACATGTAACTGTAAACATTACTGCAATGTGTTCATGTGCATCAATACTCTATGAAGACTTTAACCAATCTACTATCCCCAAAAGTCTGAATGGCAAATAGGCAAGTATATATATTTATAATATATAATGCATAATTATACATTATAGAGCACTGCACACCAGAACAACTAGAAACAAGGAGTTTTTCCCTGCATGCCATCACTCTGCTAAACAACAGAACACTGTCAAACTATTTACTAGAATAGAATAAAATAGAATAGAACAGAATACAATTCTTTATTGACCAAGTGTGACTGGATATGGATATAAGTGAAAAATCATGATAAACACATTCATCATAAATCGTAAGATACAACACAGTGATAGTCATAGGATACTAAAGAAGCAATCAAAATCATACTAGGAAACTAAATAAAACAATATAAATTGTAAAGATACAAGCAACAAATTTATAGTCATAAGTAGAAAAGGAGATAGGTAATAGGAAGGATAATACTACTACTACTACTAATAATAGTCTTAGCAAATAGTTAAAACATTGTATCTTATGATTCTTGATGAATGTATTTTATTTTTTCTTTATGTACACTGAGAACTTACTCACCGAAGACAAATTCCTTGTGTGTCCAATCACAGTTGGCCAATAAAGAATTCTATTCTATTCTATTCTATTCTATTCTATTCTATTCTATTCTATTCTATTCTATTCACTATAGTATTATACTATACTATACTATACTATACTATACTATACTATACTATACTATACTATACTATACTATACTATACTGCTGTCTTTCAATAAATGTATTTTATTCATCATATTTAAGCAAGACTTGATGAATAGATCACAATTGGATTCACACAGCACACTAAGCAACGAACTCTAATTTATACCCAATAGCTGGGTTTCCATGATACATTAAGCTAAAGCTCAGCAGATAAATAAAAGGTGAGAACAATACTGTACATGAGCTGAACCAGTGCATCTTTGTAGCAGCAGTATGAACATAGTTTACCATACTGCTTTCAGGGTATCATTTCAATCTCTCTACTGAACAAACAGTCTTGGAATATCGTGTGCCCCACTATCCAAATACTAATTAAATCCAACCATGCTTTGTGTTTTCAATATTTTTACTATTTTAGGACAAGTCCAAAAGGCAGTTGTTATAAGCAGACTACAAGGATGTGACCTGGGATATTAGACATAAATCTATGAGTATATTTTTACTTCTTAGCAACAGCAATAGCACTTGGAGATATACCGCTTCACAATCCTCTCTAAGAGGTTTACAGAATCAGAATATTGCCCCCAACAATCTGGGTCCTCATTTTACCCACCTTGGAAGCCTGAGGCAACCTTGAACTGGTGACACTTGAACTGCCAAACTGCTGGCAGTTGGCAGAGCAGAATTAGCCTTCAACACTGCATTCAAACCACTGTGCCAGCTCAGCACTTAAATAGAAGACCCATATCCTCCCTTTTACTGAAAGGTGAAGCTAAAACAAATTATAAGTTTGTTAAGAATTTTTTTTTAGCAAAGTTATGTTGAAGTCTTGGTAACACAAATCCAGTTCCTATATGACTGGCATTCCATCTGTCCTTGAACGATACAGCCATGTGCGCATTCTGCTTCAATAATTATGGTTTTAATTTTATACTTAGAATTGACACATTTTCCTCCATTGTGTTACAGTTTTGGACCATGACAAGTCACAGTGCTCCGACTGTGCAGCCTAGCATACTGACAGACCTCTGGCTGTGGGTGTTTTATCTGGGGAAAGTTTTAGTGGGACAGTAGCTAATTGGCTACCTTGTGCCAGGCCCTTCCTATGTATTTTGGAAATCACCTCTAGAAACCTCAAGAGGTCAAGGCTGAATTAGTTTAAAATTCTCAGGTAAAATTTATTTCCTGACCTGGAAGTCAAGGTAGTGCCACTTTCCATGCAAAATAGGAACTGCCTTTGCCAAATTCTCTCTCTCTTTCCCTCCCTCCCCCCACCTCTCTCCCTCTCTCTCTCTGACAAACAGAAGAGGTGATATCAAATAGCTCCATCCAGGAGCCAGCAGTAGTGCTGTGCATTTCATACAAAGGAGCATTTCATTGAATAAAATTACTTCTGAATCTCAGGATTGTGAATAAGTTTGGGGAGGGAGGGGAGACCGAACATACAACATGTAAAGATAGAAAAGAAAGCACTGCACAAATTTAAGCTCCAGTTCAGTATCCTTACACTGCAAAAAACTGGAGCATTTCCTTGTGTTACAGATGAATACAAATACAGCTACTATTTCCATAGCTTCCATTCTGTTGGACAGGGAAAGAGGAGAAATGTTTTTATTTCCTAAGATGGACTCAAAGTCTGTAGAGATTCTCAGTGATTCCAAGTCATGGTTGTCCCAAAGATGCTTTTTCAGGGGGCAACTGGAGTTTCTTGTTTCTTCTTTTGAAGACATTTCACTTCTCATCCAAGAAGCTTCTTCAGCTCTGACAGGACAGTGAGGAATGGAAGGATTCATATTCCTTGCAGATAGCTGGTCATTTGCATCCTTTCAGAGAGTCATTAACACCGCTTGGAGGTTTATCTGTGTCCTCAGGGTCACCTGAGTAGTGGTCCTGGTTCCTGTTGTCTGCAATATTTTCCTCTGGAAATCCATTCCTACTCCACACCATTCAAAGGGTGTTCATCCCAAATTGTATACCTAAAAGTCCCAAAGGTGCTTTTTCTGGAGGCAGCTGGACTTTCTTGTTTTTTTTTGAAGATGTTTCACTTCTCATCCAAGAAGCTTCTTCAGCTCTGACAAGACAGAGGACTCATACCTTCAGACTTCCTGGGCATCTTCACTGCTCTGTCTTTAATAAGACATGTGGCCATTTTGGGACTTCCGGTTTGAGCTTCTTCAGCGACAGACTGAAACCTTGTCTCTGCGAGGCTTCAATCCGTGCTCACCGCTGGAGTGCCCTGAACTGGCTGGTTTCAGGGCTAAGCCACCCTGTAGAGGTGGTGAAGAGGGGGGAGACTGCCAGCAGGGTTGAGGAGAGCCGCATCTCTCCTCCCCAGCTGGCCATTACTCCCTTTCCTGAAGGCGGTTGCAGCGGTGGTCAGAAATGGTCACCACAAAGAAGAACTTGATCGGAAAAGAATGTGCAGGAGGAAGATAAGAAGAGAAAGTTTTTGTTGACCGGGTCAAACAGCAAAAGCAACAAATAAGGTACCCTGGAATTGAAACTGTTAAAAAATAATAACATTGTTCCCTAAGAAGATTTTTAAGCTGCAAAGGAGAGAGAAAAGGGAAAAGATTTGGTTTTCTCCTTTTCCTATACTGACAGCTAAGAGACTTAAGCAAGAAATTGGAAAAAAAATCCACTTTGACATCAATAGGCATTTAATGCTGAAAATAAAAGGTCAAAGGGATAATAAAGATTTCTGGATAATTAAAAGCTTTTGAAAACAGGAAAGGAGAGAGGAAGACTAAAAGGGCAGGATCTGGAAGGGAGGAGACTGCCTGGAATTAAAAAAAGAACTTACAGCAAAATCTCAACAAGACTTCCAAAAGATACATTCTAACTGAAATATCACAACAAAAACCCCAGGAAGAGAAAGTCGAAAAAGAAATAAGAAGATATAACTCGGGACTATCTGGATTACTTGATGATTTCTGGATTCTTGGTTATAGTTTTGAATGACTAAAATCAATCGGGTGGTTGTTTAAAACTTTTTAAAATGGCTCCACTTATAGAAGAACTGAAAATGGAACTTTAAAAGTACAAAGAAGATGCACCAGAAGGAAGAGGCTCTTTTGGCTTCGTATTTCAATTTTTAGAAATGGAGATTTGGAATTATGAGAAACAATAACAAATGCCTGCAGAACAAGAAGATTGCAATAAAGAAGCCATCTTTAATGAACAAGTAATCTTAGATGGGGGGAAAAATGGAAAGGGGAGAAAGAGAATGGAAAGTTTAAGATTGGGAAAAACAACTCAAAAAAAGAGAGTGAAAAATAAGTATAAAATCAGAAAGCAATAGAAGAAGGGAATTCAGAAGAGAGAATTAGAACTAGAGAGACAAGGGGGTAAAAAGGGGAGGGAGAAGATGAGAGGGAAGAAAGAAAGAAAAAGAAGTTATAAAGGACAGAAACAAAATATAGAGAAACGGGGTCTATTTAGAGATAATGGGTGAAAACTTAATGGAAAAAGGGATTCTGCAAAGGTACATAAGATAGTAGGTTATATTAGAAGCAGAAATAATTTTATAAAATATGAAACAATGTATGATTAAAATGTCTGATAAAATAGCTATCATAATTCAGTGGAATGCTTGTCAATTAATAAATGTAACAAAAGGTATATTTAATGATTTATAAAACATATGTGAAGAGAAATAAGGGAAAAATGAATTATGGAGATTATATCTGTTTTTAAGGAAGTATGATATTTAATTGAAAAGAAGTGTTAAAGATGTTATGGTTTTAATGATTATTAATGATAGAACTGAACTGGAATGGAATGAGGGTTTATAATTACATATATTTACAATCTTTCTTTTTTTTTAAAAGAATATAGTGTGTATTATAAGAATGTGCCAAGCAGAATTCGATTGGAAGTTATGTATTATGTATTATATTGAAGGTCATAAACTTAAGGTATATATTGAAGTTTAAATAAGAGTTGAATGGATGTAATTAAAAGATATAAAGGTGTCATACTCCAATTAGTAACTACAGGAGAAAATTTGTTTAATGAGAAAAGATAACGTGAAATTGAAACAGAACAGACAAAAGTATAAATATAATGATTTGAATTGAGATGAGATAATTATAATAAAATTGAGAAAATTAAAAGAGGGGAAAAACTATATAGAAAATGTAAAATAGTATAAGATATGGAATAGGAACATGAAATTGAGTTTTGTGTCTATATAAAGAAGTTCAACCCGGGACCATGCTATTTTCAAAAAAGATGTTTTACTTGTATTTTGTGTGTGAAAACCCAAATAAAACTTTATTAAAAAAAAAAAAAAGACATGTGGCCATTTTTTTCAACATCTCCTTGACATGTGAATTCCTAGGTTCCTTTACTTATCTATTGATGCAATCACCTTTGCCTTTGTGTGTGTGTGTGTAGTATTGGTGACTCGTATTTAATTTGTCATCAGCTACAACAACATCATGATGCTTTTGTCAAGTTGTCATATTAGGCATTCCCCAATGTGCGCATTTATTGTTAATCTAAGAATTCCTTCTCACATTGATAAAAAGGGATAGTAATTACCGGAACAGTTAACTAATGGAAACTGCTCCTTTCCCACCAAAAAGAAAACCCCAAACCCCTTAAAAATTCTGGGAGGAAACACACAAACATTTTGCCAGCCCAAATTGCCCAGATGACTCATCTGAAAATAGAATAGTGGCTGGAATTCTTGCAATTTGTACCTGCCATCTAATATTATTATTAGATTATTATTATTATTGAGCAGTATAATTAGTCATCATTAATAGAATCTTGTCCTGTGGAAACAACGGGTCAATGTAAAATGGGTCAAAACTCACTTAACAAATGTCTCACTTAGCAGCATACATTTTGGGCTCAATTGTAGTCATAAGTTGAGGACTACCTGAAGAAAGATTCCCTTTTGATGAGTGGGGCACATTTGAACATTTGAAAGCATACGAGGATCCTGAAAAACAATGGTTACTAGGGAAGGATTAACGGTTCCAGAAACAGCTGCAGTGGAGTGTGTAGCTGGTCTCAAAAATAACTATTTGCAATTAAACAAATTGGAGGAAAGGCTCTTTTTTATGTCCTTGGACCCAAGAATGCTTCTTAATATTCACACCAGGGTGGGATTCTACTGGTTTGGACTGGTTCGTGCGAACCGGATGTTAAATTTGCATCTGGTTTGCCAAACCGGTAATTGAACCGACTGACTGGTGGAGATTGGAAGAAGGAATGCAGCATCTGAGCCACTTGTCACCACTCGATGGTGGAACCAGAGGTGGCCTTCAGCAGGTTCTGACCAGTTCTGGACAACCGGTAGAGGGAACTTTGAGTAGTTTGGAGAACCAGTAGCGGAAATTTTGAGTAGTTTGGAGAACTGGCAAATACCACCTCTGATTGGCCCCATCTAATAGCTGCTTCTGGAGTCCCAGCTGATTGGCTGGGTCTTCTTTTATTGCCCTGCACAGGAGAACGGAGCTGGAAAACAGGTTAGAGGTGTGGAGTGGGAATGGAGATTTTACAGTATCCTTCTCCTGCCACATCCACCAAGCCACACCCACCAAGTCACGCCCACAGAACTGGTAGTAAATTTTTTTGAATCCCACCACTGGGTGGAACCATCAAGGTGAAACAATGAACTTATGAACCACTTTTCCAGTATGCAATATTTGTTAATAAAATATGAAGTTTGGAAGGATCGGGGCTGACGAACCTCATGAAGTGTTAGATTTTGTTATCTTATCTCAGAGCCAAAATAGCTGAAGGGATGACTTCATTTAAGTGTGCAAATGTTGTGTGTCGGAGGGGAGGGAAGGGGAAGGGATGGGTGTGCAGGTGTGTGCATGCATGCATCAGATCACAGATTCCCAAACTGCTTTCATGATTTAAAGTGCCCTCCTCTCAGCAAAACTACATGCTTTATTGGGAAAATATAGAGGCTCAGAGAGAGAGAGAAAGTGTGTAAGAGTGAGAGGGAAGGAGAAGGAGAGAGAGAGAGAGAGAGGGAGGGTGGGAGAGAGAGGGAGGGAAAGAGTGGAGTCCAAAGCCACTTAACCAGATAGATTTGGAGACACAACATGAAAAATTAAAAGCACCCCCACATGAAAAGCATAAGAAATGTCTCATTATAGAAGATGCCCTTTCAACCACACTCACTTGTAGTTGAAATTCTACTCTCATAATGTGGCTGTCCTACTATTTTGACAATAAATCTTACTTTGAGGAAAGGTCAGGAAAAAATATTATTGTTAAAAAAAATAACAACCTCTCCAAAATCTAGTTAATTTGGCTTTTGGCTATAAGCATGTAACTAATGATGTACTGTATGGCTTTTTACTCTAAATTTATCTGAAATATGTCCTTATTATCAGTAAAATGCCCCCACAAGCTGCAACATGCAATGCAATCAAAGTTGAAATAATGAGGAGGTTCAAATTAAGTAGGCAATTTAAACTGAAGCAGAATGAAGGCAACATAAATGCTACAGATAGCTAAATGTGACCTCTCCTTCCGCTGCTTAGTCCTACGTGTTGGGACTGCATTTCCTAGTAAAGGTAAAATCAACACCTCCCTTCTGCACCAATCAGAAGAGCTAACTTCTGACAGATTGAGTTAGCACCTTCTCTGTGAACATAGGAATGAAGGTGGCTATATTAGGAAGCTAAGTAGCCATTCAAATGTTTACAATTTTGTCTATTTCCAGTAAGATTCTATAAGGGGGTTTTCCCGCTGCACTGAAAGATTTTGCTGGTAAGTATTTTTCATGACTGAAATACATGATTTAGACAGATGGATCTATTTGTGGTCCTAAGTCCATTCCTCCTCCTCCTCCTCCTCCTCCTCCTCCTCATCACCAACACCATCTAGATTTGATGTAATTGCATTCCAAAGGGGTTTGGGTAGCTTACAACTTCCAATATACAATTTTAGACACAAAAAAGCTAACCCCAAAATATAACAGCTGAGACCAAAACAACCATGAGAGGTAAAAGAAGGACAAGGTCCCCCCAATGTATTAACTCCAGGCTGAGGCCCAAACCACGTCTTAAGTGTCAACTTGTAAATCATTCCAATGCCTGTTTCATTAGTAGAACATTAAGAAGGGGGGGGGGGAAGGGCTGAGGGAGCAGTGTGGCAGATGAAGGCCAGAAGCACATTCCATGCTTATCTTGAGGAGATTGTAGCCTACACTATTGGATCTTCTGCCTACCAATATCCTTCGCTGGAGAGTGTGATTGATGACATCCAGCCCGTGAACATGTTTCGTTGGAGAGTCTGATTTGTGACACATGGAGGGGGGCTGGGACAGGGTCAAAGGTGATAGTAAATTATGTGTCTCAGAGTTGGTTTCATATGGGTTAGTGCTGGACATCTTTCTCCTAATAAATCTTTTGGATTCTTTTGAAGCTTGGCTCGAGCCTCATGATTTAATTAGGGCAATCGTCGGAACCCTGTCATTAAGGTCTTTTTAGAAGCCAACAAGAGAGATGATGTCCAGCCCCAGATATTCCATAGGGAAGGGGCTGTGGCATAGAAAGTATGCTTTTGGTCCTGCAAGATGCCAGGCAGCATTCCTGCAGGGACTTGGAGTATACCCACTTTGCCTGAACACACCAAGAAGCAGAAACAATTGAAGGGCTATACCACGAAGGGCTTTATAGGTGATGAATTGCACCTAAAAGCAAATTCGTAGCTAATAAAGTTCACAAACCAATAATGATACACAGGCTTAATGACAAAAACCCACTACTGCTTACAGCACTCCATTTTGGGGCCACCTGTAGCTTCCAAAAAGTTTTCAAAGATAGCCTCATGTACAGCACATTGCATAAGTCCACTTGTGAGGGCATGAGTAACTTTCTGAAGGACTTCCCAGGTGAGGCATGGGCAGAATTGGTGCAAAAAAAAAAAAAAAAGAATCTGTGGAAATGCCATCCAGGCCATAGTTGCTACCTGCTCATTGAGTGGTAACTCTTAATCTAGAAGGACCTCCAAGATGCACAGCAGTCTTGCATGGAAAAGTGTTACTTCATACATCAGCAATGAAAACATCCCCAATCCTTTCACTTGTAGGAATTAAGCTGAAGTCTTTTATGCCCCTTCCTGAACTAAAAAGCTATTGGTCACTGGGTCAGTAACGACAGATGACCTCATCCAATGGTTTCCTGTAGATGCTAAACAGGAGACGGTGGGGAAAGCATCAAAAATTGCACAGTAATAATTTGGACAGACTAGAACATTCCAGGTAAATAAGAATGTTTTTTTTCACAAAACATCTGCCTATTTTTTTTCTCCAAATACATTATCTTCATAAGGAAATTTTATATGCACTTTGGTATTTATTTTAGCAGGAAAATGCATGAATATAAATTGGCACACTCATCTACAGAGCCAATGGTGGTGCAGTGGTTAGAATGCAGTATTGCAACCTACTTCTGCTGACTGCCAGCAGTTCGGCAGTTTGATTCTCAGTAGCTCAAGGTTGACTCAGCCTTCCATCCTTCCAAAATCGATAAAATAAGGACCCAGATTGTTGGGGGTAATATGCTGACTCTGTAAAACTGCTTAGAGAGGGCTGTAAAGCACTATGAAGCAGTATATAAGTCTACCTGCTATTGATATTACTACATGCATGCGTACAGTTCAATTATACATACTTAAACTCTTCATCTTTCATGAAACATTATGACCTAGGTTATAATTCTATGTACTCTTATGAGAGAATAGGCTGAAGTGAACTTCCGTTGTGTTACTTAAAGATATCGTATTTTCATTTATCATGGAAGAATCTTTTAAAACAAGATTTATTGAAGTCCTTGCTACTTATCTGAGTTAAACATCATCAAACGCTATCACTTTCATCCCCGTCCAACCAAAAATGCCTCACACTTTAAAACATCCTGTATCCTTTTTTATATAATCTCTTTGTTGCCTTGTTGGTTTTTATCTCAAGGGTAGCTAGGATCCCATGCTCTTTATTGTTCAAAAACACAGACACCAAAAAGCAAGTTCAAGCACTAGCAGCACCTTCACTGATCTGTGGCTCAGCTATGGCCTAGAATGGAATGGTAACCAAGCTAAGCTCATTTTTAAAATTGCAGATGTTTATAAAAACAATTTGCAGGGAACTGTATGAAGACATAATTATACTGCTCACATTTGATACTGCATGCTGAGTTAGATTAACAGCAACCCAAGCCTTTCCTTTCGCCTTGCCCTCTAAAATCTAATACATCTGTTCACTGTCTCATCCCTGTTTGCTAATTTCCTGGCACAGTTTTATTTTACTGACTTCAATTTGTGAGAGAAATAGCAACTCAAAAAAAAAAAAAAAAGATTGCGTCACAACATTTCAAAGCTATTATGGAGATGGAGGAAGCAGATTATAGAGTTCTGCAGCAATCATGGGTTTCTTGAAACAGGGTTGATTCCCCAGATCTATTCTCTTTCCTGTTATAAACTATAAAAGTATGAATAAAACCTCATGGACTGCCTGGTCTTTTTTTCGTTCAACTACACCTGAAAAACTAACACAGCAATTATATACTTAGCAGTCTTTTTAGTTTCAAACTGAGTTCCAAATTGTCTCTTTCCTTTTCTCTTTCTCTGTCTCCAGCCACACACACACATGACTAATTGATAGACTGAAAAAAATCATACTAATATCATGATATTCAGCAATAAATGAGAATGTACACAAAACCATTCTGCATTGTGACAACGTGAGCCAATCCTTGGTGACCCCAATTCGGATTCATTAGAGGACAGTACTTGCCACACCTAAGTGCTTTTACACATGTTTGTAGTTTGATTCCTGAAATGGGATTGGCACTATTCAGAAAAAGGTATGGCAACGTTCCTCTAACAGTCCCAATGAGGATCAAACTAGCCACATACTGCCTTCTGGTGGTCAGTGTATATAAAATATAAAGACCTGCAAATAGAAATAGAACAACTGTAGCAAAAGAAAGCAGTACCAAGAGAATCCAACAGCTTGCATTCTTCATCACTGGAGGTTTTTAAGAAGAGACTAGACAGTCACTTGTCTGAAATGGTATAGGATCTGCTTGAGTTGGACTAGAAGACCTCCAAGGTCCCTTCCAGCTCTATTCTGATTCTGATTCAATCCCCAAACATCCTCCGGAAAACCACTGGAACTTAACTGGCATTAACAAATTCACCATCAGTGAATGGCAAAAGACAGCGTTACTTGGAAGAGCTGTGACAATATTTTTAATATTATTTAACAACAACATAAGTCATGATAATAATCTACAAGTAATCTTTGACTTATGACCACAATTGAGATCAAAATTTCTGTTCCTAAGCAAGATAGTTGTTAAGTGAATTTTGCCTTGTTTTACAGCCTTTCTTTGCCGAACTGTCTCCTAAGCGAGACAGGTTGTTAAGTGAATCACTCCAACTGTTAAGTTGGTAACATGGTTGTTAAGTGACCCTGGCTTCCCACAGTGATTTTTCTTGCCAGAAGGTGATGGTTACATGACCCCAGGACACCACAACCACCAGTTGCAAGAGTCCAAATTTTGATCATGTGACCAAAGAGATTCGGCATTCATAAGTGTGAAAAACAGTCATAAGTCATTTTTTTAGTGTCATCGAACACTCATTAAATGAATAGTTGTAAGTCAAGGACTAAACATATTTGGACAGTTAAAATAGTAGACTAGACATATTCATGGAGGAGACAACTTCACTGAGTGTTTAGTCATGGCCACTTGTTAGTTCTAAAAAGGTTGGATTCTGTTCAGAGTACTGCAGTGTAAATTCAGCGCCAGAAAAGTAAACACAGATGGCTGAGGCTTCATTTAACTTCTTTATAAACACATAAAGTAAATTTTACAAAGCAGTTGTAGATTTCTCCAACATGGAGCAAATTCAAACAGAAGCAGACATGTTACAGGTTTAGAACAGAGCTCTAGTTTTCAGCAAGCAAGCAAGACACACAGAGCAGTTTCATTTCCAATAGACAGACTCAGAGCTTATCAGCAACTCAACCTCAGCAGACAAGCAAGCAAGTTAGTTTCTCTTTCACTTTAGAACTGCAGAGCCATGCCTAGGCTACTTCTAGCTTCAGTTTCCAAACTGTCCTCATTGGCTGACTTAGTTGCTATGCCTATTCATCGGCTGACCTTGTTACCATGTTCTATTCCAGTTCATGAATATTCTCTGACAGATTCTTACAATAAAAGCTGTTAGTTTAGAACAGTTATTAGGAAAGAGTAATAAGGACAATCCATTACTTTATGCACTAGCCATGAGTATCTGTTTAAGAAGCCAGTTTAAGAAACAGTATGCTAGTCTACTTGCACCTCTGGAATTGGTAATGACTTTCTTACGTTGCTACCAAATGACTACTAAACCATGCAATACTTCAAATTATTCCCTCTGTAATCTTCTTTCTATGAACTTCGTAGGCACCTGTCCCTTGGCATTTGCCAAAAACGTTAGAATTACTGAAAAGCTAGTATTTTGGGGTCATTGCACACTTCACATAAAAGGGATGTGGTGGCTCAGTGGCTAAGACACTGAGCTTGTCGATCACAAAGCTTGGCTGTTCAGCGGTTTGAATCCCTAGTGCCACATAAAGGAGTGAGCTCCCATTACTTGTGCCAGCTTCTGCCAACCTAACAGTTCGAAAGCATGTAAAAATGCAAGTAGAAAAATAGGGACCACTTTGGTGGGAAGGTAACAGCGTTCCATGCACCTTCAGTGTTTAGTCATGCCGGCTACATGACCACAGAGACGTCTTCGGACAGCGCTGGCCCTTTGGCTTTGTAACGGAGATGAGCACTGTCCCCTAGAGCCAGAAATGACTAGCATGTATATGCAAGGGAAACCTTTACCTTTACCTTACATTTCACATCCTGCTATGAACCTGTTAGCTTTGCAAGGTAGTCCAAGAGTCTTAACCCTATCTTCACCGTCAGATTACAGCAACAGAATCTTGCAAGTCTGAAAATATTCCTCCCGTCCCTTTCTTTCATTTTCCAAAAACTAGGGAGGGTCCCTTCTGAGTTTCTTTCACCACCCCTCCTCCCCTGGATTCAAATTTTGTTTATCAGACTATTGGGATCAGATCTGCAATTCAGACTCGCTCATTCCCTCCCTCCTCACCTCGTTAACTACTCTGCTTTCCTTATTTTTGAAAACAACAACCCTCTTTCATTGATTTTCAGAGATACCCACACAGTTTTTTTTGTAAGAAATAGGGTACATGCTGTTAATTTAATAATGGCTAAAATAACCCCTGAGATTATCTTTGCCCGATAAGATTGCTTAAAGCTATTCCACTGCAAATAATATTTCAGTAATGGATGCACTGCTTTTAAGCATGATTTGCTTTTAAAAATGTGAATTCGGATGTACCGTATTTCCCCGTGTATAAGCCACCCCTTTTTTCCAAAATTTTCAAGCCCCAAAAGTAGGGGGTGGCATATACAAAGCAGGTACACTTTTTATACGTGAAAAATGCATAAAATAATAAAGTAGGAATAAACTGGTTTTCCAGCAGTATGCTATACTTTTTTGTAAAAATTGTACGTGATGATACGATTACGAGTGCGAGTACGCGATAGAAATGCATACGCTAGGCATCGGCCTGAATGCTTCGTTCCTACTCTCGTTCTGATGCGTAGATTGCTAGCGTCGCCGCGCACCGCTTTCAGGCGTCATGACCGAAGTTGTAGATCTAGCGTCGAATTTTGTTTCTTTGTAAATTTTCTTTCTTCATAACTTGTTTCTCTAATAAAATATTTTTCAAAACTTCACAGTCCAAAAATTGGGGGGGTGGCTTATACAAAGGGGGTGCTTATACATGGGGAAATACGGTACTTGCTCCTCAAATTGCAACAGCAATGACAGAACATCTGAAATAGCCACTAACATCTATTGTAATATAGAGATGGGGATGAGGCTATGCGTCATGACCCCTTGTGGGGGGAGATCTGGAGCAATTTATGGTCTTTGCATGTATGCAAGGGGTGTGTGTGCAAAATTGTTTGAAAGCTGTTCATGCAGGAAGCAAAGCCAGGACGAGTCGTGAGGGATTGTTAAACATCTCGCAAAGGCCTTCACCAGTGGTAGCAGTCATGGGTTTAGAATGGTTCCTGTTAGCTGGTGATGTCCCGGATGGAGTATCTGCATAATTTCTGTAGAATCCACCCAAGAAGTATGTTTAGTAAAGCTTAGCCTTTACTAAGCTTTGTTACTAAACAGCCATTCTTTGGAATGATAAAGGATTGCCTGCTTATCAGGGGTTGTATTAAAAGAGCTCCAAGTTCCCTTCCAACTCTTCCAACATTCTGTTATTTCTGTTTGAGCTGTAATTTCGAAATGATTTGTTTGGCAGAGCAGCAGGAGGAAAGAAAAACTAAAAATGACCAATCTACCAGTCTCATTGATAACAATAAACGTAAATAAGGAAAAGTACAATGCAATTAGACATCCTAACGGTTTATGAAATCATTAAATTGATTCATAAAATGGGGATCGCATGAAGTCATTTATCATTTCAAGGGGTGTATCTCAATGTACTTGGTTGTCACAATGTGGGTCAAAGACCTCCCCGCCCACCTCAATGGGCATGTCAACCCATCAAGTTGAATCAATCATCAAATCATAGTCTCGCCTCAGAGGACTATGGTTAGGATAAATAAAACAGAGGGAAAATTATACAGGCTGCTCTGAGTGGTTTGGGTTAGAGATCAAATATTGACCTTTCCTTTTATCAAGCCAGTGGTAGGTTTCAAAACTTTTCCTACTGGTTTGGCGTGAGCGTGCGCTTTGCATGGGTGTTAAATATATGCTTTATGCATGTTTTGTGCGTACGCAGCTTTTGCAACTCACCTGCTAATGCAAGCCCTATGTGTAAAACAGCTGACATGCAGCAATTGGCTGTGCTGTGCTTAGCAGCTGAGGTTGAAAAGCAGGAAAGAAATAGAGCCGGGGCAGGTGGGAGGGCCCAGCAGCTGATCAATGGAGCAAACCGGTTCCCTCACAGATGATCGTTAGAAATACCAGTTCAGAGAAGGCTGCAGAAAGAGATGATGGTTGCCTTCAAGAATCAGAAAATCCATCGTGTAGATAGAAGGAGGAACAAAATTGTTTAAAGTTGTTCCCCAAAATGTGACAAAAAACACTGAATTTAAATAAAAGAGAAATTTTCATCAGGGTAAGAAAATGTCCTAACAATAACAGCCATTCAGCAATGGAACAGATCAGTGGTGGGATTCAAAAATTTTTATTACCTGTTCTGTGGGTGTAGCTTGGTGGGTGTGGCAGGAGAAGGGTACTGTAAAATCTCCATTCCCTCCCCACTCCTGGTGGAAGGTTACTGCAAAATCCCATTCCCTCCCCATCCCACTAACCTGCTTTCCAGCTCCATTCTCCTGTCCAGGGCAACAAAAGAAGACCCAGCAGATCATCTGGGACTCGGGAGGCAGAGAATAGATGGGGGCAGGGCCAGTCAGAGGTGGTATTTGTAGGTTCTCTGAATTACTTACAATTTCCACTACTGGTTCTCCAGAGCTGGTCAGAACCTGCTGAATACCACCTTTGGAACAGATTAACTTGGGAGAAGGTGAACTTTTCTGCAATTAAAAGTTTGAGCTGCACAGGAGGCTGTAGTGGTAGATTATCACATTGTCCAAGGAGTGGACTAGATCACGGATCTCCAACCTTGGCAACTTTAAGACTTGTGGACTTCAACTCCCGGAATTCCCTAGCCAGTCATGCTGGATGAGGAATTCTGGGAGTTGAAGTCCACAAGTGTTAAGGTTGGAGACCCCTGGACTAAATGATACTCAGACTACCGTCCCAATCCTTCCAATCTATGATTTCGAGCAACCAGGGTCTTGAGAGATGTCATTGTTTAAACGAAGAAAGCTGGAGTGTGTAAACCTTGCAGGATCAAATCAGCCAGGCAGATGTTATGGGATAATGTTGGTCTCTTAGGAAACCAGGTCTTATGCCATGTCATCAAGGTGAGTCAGGAGTTGCAATAGGCAAAGATATAAAGTCAGTGAATTTAAAATTATATTTGAAAAACCAGGATCTGGTCCATCAAACCAGACAAAAACACACAAAAACAGTTTTTTTTCTGTTGCAGCACCAGTCCAAGGTAAGTAACAGCTTCAATAAACATGACTACAACATAGGCAGCTGAGGAATCAGAGGTGGTATTCAGCCAGTTCTGACAGGGTCTGGAGAACCGGTAGCGGACATTTTGAATCATTCAGAAAATTGGTAAATACCACCTCTGGTTGGTCCCGCCCCCATCTATTCGCTGCCTCCTGAGTCCCAGCTGATTGGAGTCCCAGCTGATCAGTTGGGTCTTCTTTTGTTGTTGTGCACAGGAGAACAGAGCTGGAAAGCAGGTTATTGGAGTGGGGAGGAATGGGGATTTTGCAGTAACCTTCCCCTGGAGTGCGGTGGAAATGGAGATTAGGTATCCTTCCCCTGCCATGTCACACCTACCAAGCCACACCCAAAGAACCGGTAGTAAAAAAAAAATGAATACCAGTACTGTGAGGGATCCTTGTTTTGCTGCTTCATTTTCTTGCAGTAAGGCCTTGCAACTTGCAACAAGAGATTTCAAAAGCATAAATTCAAAAGTGGATAGGAACAGAATGGGGAAAATGAAGGTGAGAGGATGAAATATTTGAGCATCTGGTATATAACTCAGAATCCACAGTTGCCTCTACATCTGTGTGGAGCAAAAGAAAAATAGATTGGGAACTCCAGAAAAACATCACACTCTCCATGGTTATTAGTCTTCCCACCTGCCTTTAGCTGAAAACATAAACATAAATAAAGCTGCCTGAGCTTTCACCTATCAACGTCTGCTCCCACATACTTCCAATGTTAAAACTCAGAAAGTAAAAATAAAACAACCCAACATATGTTCGAGTGCTGCTTAGAAGCCAAAGAAGGAAGATGAAATGGTAGGGGGAAAAAACCTATGGATAACCTGAATGGCTCTTCTTCCCAGAAACAATCGCTTAGTTCCCAACCACTCTATGTCAGATCAAGATCAACGGAAAGAGAAAAAGTCTGATCAGTTTGCCTGTTGGAAAATGGGAATCACTGGGTTACAGAAAGAAGGCACAGAAATTGACCTGGTGCAATCCCAGCCAATTGGGACCCATCAATTACAATTAAAAGTGATAGGAAGAAAGGGGCAGGAGACCAGAACTGAAATCTTAATACACTGGCTCCTGGTAGAAGCCAGAGAAAATGGAGATCGGTAGTTCAATTCAATTCAATTCAATTCAATTCAATTCAATTCAGAACAGAACTGAAAGGGTAATTGTAGGTGGTAATTCTTCTTCCCAGCACTTAATTAATTAAATTTAGAGGCCATGTGAGTTCAAATGATCGTGGGAAGCTTTCATTATAAAATAAAAGATTATAAAAACAGAAAGGTGTCAAAACTGACTCACACTTTCAACTATATTTCTGCTTTGATCACAGCTTGACAAAGAAAAGGGAGGAGATGGAATGGAATACAAGGAGGGGTGGAATGACATCCAAGCATCGCTGGTTCCCGTGAGACATTACTCCCACCTCAAGGGCACAGTGTGATTGGCTGGTTCCCATAACAAAGTGGACAGAAGTGATTGGTGGACGTAATGGACTGTGGGTGGCCCATAGGGAAAGGGGGAATTAACTATGCCTGTTTTTGCGTGGGAAGCCCAGAGCTGTTTTGTTTGTTCTATGCCAATGTGGTATATTCAGTAATGTTTACACTCTTGGGAGTTTCTTTTTCTGGATTCACCAACTGGATAGTTGACAAAACGCAAATAAAGGGGGGAAAAAACTCCTGAACATCCAGAACAATGAACACAACATCCCAAAGAAAATTTGACAGGAGGGTCAATGACCATTCTCTAGCTTCATAGCTGGGAACAAAGCCAATTTTTCAACAATTTGAATGAATACCTTTTGAGTGAGAGCTGTATGAATTTGCAGAGAGATGCTGTTTTGGAAGGCAAGTACTGCAACAGAGAAGACTCATTTCCTAGGTCCCAGAAAATGCCCCCTCTGTCTGATCTTAACAACAGGCACCCACTAAAGAGAGGCATTCCCACACATAAAATGGCCCTATGCCATGAAGGGACTTGTAGTTCACAACCAGCACCATTAATTGCAAGCAGAAGCCAAATGGCAATCAGTGTAGTTCATGATGATATATAAGCCTGTCATGGTGTGTCTACCGCTGCTTGTAGACCACTGCATTCTAGACCACTGTAACCTCTGAATGGTTTTTAATGGCAGCTCCATGGAGAATGCCTTGCGAAGTAATTCAGTCATAGGGTGACTAAGGCATAAATGATTGTCTGAAGGGCTTCATGATCTAGGAATAAGTGTAATTGACACACCATGTGACTCTCTTGACAGGCTCCCCTGGCCACAACTGCCACCAACTTTCCAAGCAAGGGCTATAAATCCAGGATGATCTCCCAAGCTGCACACCAGTGGAACTCCATCCGAGGGATTGATGGTGGCAAGAAGAATCCTTACATCCAGGGGGCTCCAATGACCATAGGCACTCAGTCTTGACAGGACTAAGCCTGAGAGTATTTCTTCCCCTCCAGTCCCAAAAAGTCTCCAGATATTGGGAGAATAGAATAGAGTGGAGTGGAGTGGAGTGGAGTGGAGTGGAGTGGAGTGGAGTGGAGTAGAGTAGAGTAGAGTAGAGTAGAGTAGAGTAGAGTAGAATAGAATAGAATAGAATAGAATAGAATTCTTTATTGGCCAAGTGTGATTGGACACACAAGGAATTTGTCTTTTGTGCATGTGTATAAAGAAAAATTATTGATAGTACCCAGGTCAAGCTATATAATTTCTTGTAGGAAATGAGCAGCTTGAGCTTGAGGGCAGGGTCAAATTCATTATCAGTTTGGAGTCATTGCACTCTCACAAGAGCCCCCCACCCTGAATTCCAATAGACTTTTACCTAGCACCAATTTGGCTTGACCAGATTCTTGTAATAAACTTTTAGAGATTTGAACTCAGCTCAGTTCGTGTTTACTTGTGCTTGGCATTTCTGGAACTACTGCTTGATTGCCTTCTCAAAAGCCTTCCCCAAAGGGAAGGTTGGAGACTGGATGGAAACAGTCCAGAATTGTTGAATCCAACAATGGCTTTGGGGTAGGGAGCTCAATATTGTCACTTTTAAGGCAGAATGAGCTAGCCCCTCTCTCAAGGAGGCTGATATTCTACCCAATTACAAATCATCTCCTAGACAGCTTTAACACACCAGGAGGGACTGAACCTAATCAATAGTAATTGAATCCATTGATTGGTGAATCTTGTCTGTGTCATCAGCACTGTAGATCCAAACCAAATACACACAATCTCACAAGACTGGATCCAACTCTGAGAGAATCTGAGTAATATATATTTGCCAGACAGCTTGAATGTTCTTCACAGTGGTTAAAGATATTCATAATGGAGTAAAACAGATAAGAGATGAATTATGTACCCTTAATAGAGTTGGTATTTTTCTTTGTGTTTACAGTTCAATTTACTGAGGTAAATAAGCAATGTTTTCTGTTTTTTTAAAAAAATGCCTTTCAATAAAGCTGAAGAAATTGACCTTTGGACTTTCAAGATTACCAGATGGTCCAGATTATCAAATGGAGTTACCCTAATCTGAACATATAATTCTCCAACCTCAATAAATTCTATATGGATAATGCCATTGATTTAACAGATCAGTTCCAAACCAATTCATTAGATGAAAAGATTTCCTGATTTCCAAACCAGTGGTGGGATTAAATTATTTTTTACTACCAGATCTGTGGGCGTGGCTTGGTGGGCATGGCTTGGTGGGTGTGGCAGGGGAAGGATATTGTAAAATCTCCATTCCGACCCCAGTCCAGGGGAAGGTTACCACCGGTTCTCCGAATTACTCAAAATTTCTGCTACTGGTTCTCCAGAACTGGTCAGAACCTGCTGAATACCACCTCTGTTCCAAACTGATGGTCAGATTTGGACAGTTGATTTCATTCATAGTTTCTCTGCATCAATTCTTCATACAGCTGGCTTCTGAATTGTTTCAAAGAACTAACTCAGCAGTCATAAAGTATAATTAAAACTGAATCAAAATAAGAGCAATGATGTGAGGAAACATATTACTCAGATGCTTGTTTCTTATTAACCTACTTTTAATATTATTTTTAGGAGTCTACCTTCTGCTGCTATTTAATTTTCAGCTTAGAGTCTGACTTTCTTAACCACACAAGACTAATATTTCTTTGCTGAATGTATTAATGTGTTGACATTAGCCTGATTTACCATGCCTATTTCCTGTATTCATGGAAGTATGCATGGGTGAATTTCATTTTCTAGCTTCCTCCCCAAATCATTTATTTATTTTGCAATGTTACACTGTGTGATTCTAAAGTGGGTGTTAACATAAAAGAGGACCTGACCTGGGGTGCGCACATTGCAGCACTGATCAAAAGGGCCCAGCAGAGATTATACTCCTTGAAACTTCTCAGAAAACAACAACTGAATGAAAAACTGCTGGTGACCATGTACCACTGCAGCATAGAGAGTATCTTAACTTACTGCACCTCTGTATGGTTTGCCAATTGCACAGTGGCAGATAGGACTGCATAACTGAGGGTTAAAGTCATTACCCAGAAGATCATTGGTTGTCCTCTCCCCTCTTTGGAAGAGCTTTATAGCTCCCACTGCCTTAAGAAAGTTCAAAATATTCTCAAAGATCCATCTCATCCTTTTTTTTGAACTATTACCATCTGGCAGATGGTACAGAATAATAAAAACAAGGACAAATAGGCTGAAAAACTGCTTCTGTCCCAGGGCAGTAACTCTATTGAATTCTACCATATAGTACAATATTAATGCAATATCAGTGGTTTTCAATTCAATGTATAGAATGTAAAGGATGTGTGTTTGTGTTTGTTTTCAGTCATAATGTACACCAAAGATGGTATTTAATTTCGTTGAAAGAGATGCAATGACAATAAAATAAACTAAGCTAAGCTAAACTAAACTAATTTCAAGAATGCTGGAGGCTGTAGCTGGAATCCCTTTCTACGGAATGGGACAACTCACTGTGGCCAACTCACCACAGCTATCTCGCCGTGGTCAACCCTGCATGGTCATCTCGCCACTGCCATCTTACTGTGGCCACCTCATCATGGGACAACTTCACCGTGGTGAACTCACTGTGGGACAATTTGCTGAAGGACAATTCCACACAGGATAACCCAACATGATAAATATCTGCCTCTGTTTCTTCAACATTATTTCCATTGACAAAAAATAGAAGTAATGTAGAAGAAACAATAGCAGATAATATTTATCATGTTAAGTTATCCCATATGGATTGTTCCATGGCAAGTTGGTCATAGTGAGTTGTCCAATGGTGAGTCGGCTGGGGTGAGACGGCCATAGTGAGCTTTCCTAGAGCCTTCTTCCCAAGACAATTGCCATGGTGAACACCTGAGTCAGTAACATCCACATTTAGAAAGAGGAGAAAATGGATACTTGCAAACTAAGTAATCAACTGATTTAATTCAATACCATTAGCCTTCCTTTAACAAAGCAGCTCACTTTGCTTGGAATAACAATCTATCTCAGCCAATTTGACTCTTTGGCCAAACATCAAGCCAAAACAAATCACAAGAACCAACAACTATGTTCAGTCAAAATTGAATTATCATTCATCACTCTGTTACGCTGGGTTGGGTGGGCAGCACATATAACCACATAGCCAGGAGTTAGTTTCCAAAGCTCAACTAGGTTATTTTTTTCTATCAAGATAAGGATAATTATTCTTGTATTTCCATCTTCCTGACATTGAATTATTGAGAATTATGATGACTTCAGTTAAGGGCAACAAAATACTTTTCTGCTAATATTTTTTTCTATCTGAAATGATCACAGATTAATTTTTAACTGGAGATTTACAGTCTGGTAAATGCTTGAGTATTTGTAGTGAATTATAATATTAACTTCAGTGTGTTTATACTTACACAGTCTTGACAAAACAAATATTAAAACATTTACAAATGTTATCTGTCAGAGAAAAAGAGATAAGCATTGATAAACATTCTTTTTGTTATGATGGTGTTCCTGCAGATAGCTTTTCCAGAATCAGCAGTGCCCCAGGTGATTGGAATATGTTTATTTTATGTTTGCGGTTATAAGCAATTTGCTGAGCAACACAAAACTGAGCATAACTAGAGCTTGTGAACCCTATCTTTCATCTATACATTTTCTTCGTACAGATTCCTCCAAAGGAAGTAAACGTTTTTCCAAAAATAAAAGAACAAAACAAAAAAACAACAAAAAAAAGAAAAAGTAGAACTTGACTGAATTTTAAACAGATGCCAAGTCTATTGTGCATTCTACCTTGAAATGACTAATTCTCCCTATAGGAAACTATCAGCATCTTCAAAAGCCTAAGGCTAGTCTTTTTCAAAGACAGCCATGTAAAAAATGGGATGAAAATTAGAACCAGCAAACAAAACACACGGAATGATTCCACTGGAAATCTTTTGCTATGTAAAAGAAAATGGGAAGCAGAAAGGCAGGGTGAGAAATTAACATGAATTTTACAAGAGCATGGAACCCAGAACACGGCTAGAAGAGGCCTCAACTTCTTCTACTTCAACCCCCTTGCTCAAGGCAGGAGATATTATACCATCCTGGTCAAATGGTTGTCTAATCCATTTTGGTTGGGAGCAGTGGCCCCCAACCTTTTTTGTGCCATGGCCCGGTACCGGCATCACAAAATGATCCGCGGCCCGGTACCGACATCAGCACGCATGACAAGGCAAGGCGAGCCGAACGACCGGCCAGCCAGCCAGCCGTCCCCCGTTTCTCCCTGCCACCTTCAACTTCTCCTTTGTACCTTTGTTGATGGGCTTCGTTTCGGGACGGCTTCGGGACGGTCGCTCGGCTTGCCTTGCCTTGGGTGCTGAAAGAATCCTTGTGCCTTAGTTTCATTCGAAGCCCCCCACCTTCAATGAAACTAAGGTGTGAGGATTCCTTCAGGACCCAAACGCTGCTCTCCAACCGGAAAAGCTCACCTGGAAGCACTTTCTTGTCAAACAAGATGGCGGCGCCCAGCAAACCGGCGGCCAGGTAGGAAATGTTCCACGGACCGGTACCGGTCCGCGGCCCGGTGGTTGGGGACCCCTGCCCTAGAGAATGTCAATCCTCTCTTCTCCGTGACAGCCCTTCAAATATGGGAAGACAATGATTGTTCCCCCCAATCCTTCTCTTAGACAGATGCATAGTACCTAGCTCCTTCAATTGTTCACCATATGATTTAGCCATTAGACCTCTTATCATCTTTATTACTCTTCTCTGCATACTTTCCAGGTTCTCGGGATTGTTTTTGTATCATGATGACCAGAACTGGATGCAATATTCCAAACTAGTGTGGCATAAAATGCGGTGAGAATATTTTCCCGTTCTTTCATATAATATATCCTAGAAATATAATAATTAGAATTAAAGTGTTAATTGGTGGAAAGTATGAGCTATCTTCAGATATAAACTATCTTCAGAGAATGATCCGTATGTACTTTTCAGGAGAGAGCAAGATAAAATTGATCATCTGAGTATCTGTAAGAAGGCATCTTTTAATTCTTTCCAACCGCTTGGAATAAATGGAAGAAATTCTGCAAAAGGCAGCAAGACCCTATTCCTTCTGTCTGCCAGAAAAACAAGTCACCCCCATACTGGAACAAGGCAAAGGAAAGTTTGAAAATGTGTCAAATCTGACTGGAGGTCAAAACATTCCATAAACATTCCTCTACTACATCCAGTGGTGGTATTCAATTTTTTTTATTGTTTTGTGGGCGTGGCTTGGTGGGCATGGCTTGGTGAGTGTGGCAGGGGGAAGATACTGTGAAATCCCCATTTCTACCACACTCCAGAGAAAGAATATACTGCAAAATCCCCACTCACTCCCCACCCCACTAACCTGCTTTCCAGCTCCGTTCTCCTGTGCAGGACAACAAAAGAAGACCCAGCCAATCAGCTGGGACTTGGAAGGCAGCAAATAGATGGGGGCAGGGCCAACTAGAGGTGGTATTTACTAGTTCTCCGCATTGCTCAAAATGTCTTCTACCAGTTCTTCAGCACTGGTCAGAACTGGTTGAATACCACCTCTGACTACATCCCTATGGAAAGGGACTTAGTAGTTTGTGATAATGTGAGAAGCTGCATTCTAAGGACACATGATCCAAAGTGAAACACATGCAGCCTGCCAAATACATTCTCTATGTGTTTCTCTCTGTCTCTCTCGTTCTCTGTCTGTCTGTCTCTCTCTCACTCGCTCACACACCCACACACACCACAGAAGAGGGGGTGGGAAGAGGAGAGAGAGTTCAGTGAAGAAGCCCTCAATTCTAGTAGCTGCCTTGTTCTCTTTCTGACACCTCCTGTTGTCTCCTTTTCAAACATGCCAGGTTTCAAATTAGTCTCTTTGCCCGACTTATTTAACAAGACCTGGATAGGAAAAGTGCCACCTTTGAAAATAGTGGAGAGGAAAAAAACCAATGACATTTCTGAAATATGAAAGTAGACATAGTAATTCAGCTTAGCTTTGTGGCTGGTATTGTAATTGTCCCGATGTAAGGGAAGTGACTGAGCAACATATTTTGTAAGAAATAGGCTGTGTTCAGCTCTCAGTAATGTTAATATTTCTGTCACATTAAAGTGCAAAAATTAAACTGTATACAAATTTAACAGGAGTAGGTTTGCCTCTAGCAGGCACAATTTTCTCACTCCCCTGTTACCAGGCATAATTTGTAAACTATCCTGGTTTTCTTTCATTAAGATACAACAACTAAAAGATAGATAGCAATAGCACTTAGACTTATATACCACTTTACAATGCTTTACATTCCTCTCTAAGAGGTTTACAGAGTCACCATATTGTCCGCAACAATTTGGGCCCTCATTTTACCCACCTCGGAAAGATGGAAGGCTGAGTTAACCTGCATCTAGATATTGTGAAGAAAAGTAATCAAATTTTAAATTAAAAAAGGCCTACATTGATTTTCTTTTAATCTCAAGTTTTAACATGGTGTTTTATTTTACAATTTATTTCTTATTGTCCTGAAAGTGAAAGTAACAAATTAAAGTATACTTTAAAAGAATATTGTAAAGCCTAATGTTTTTTTAAAAAAAGTAGCTCTGTGTCCGATGCAACTATGCATTATTTGGAGGCCTCAATGCAAACTGAGAGATCCAATCTGGCAATATTTCACATTTCAAATGCCATCATCTTATGAGTCTGCTCATCAGCGTGATTGCTGAATACCTAAAAGGTGCACATGCACATATTTGTTTACACACACACACACATCTTTATTTTTTTGATTAATGGGATTTATAGGCACCCCATTGTAATTATTTTGCCTACACAAATGCATAATGGCACTCAGAACTTAAAAGACTGATGACTCTCGTCTGCTCATGAGGAGAGAAGATAGATAACAAGTCGACCCAGCTTGAGTTGCAGACAAAACATTAAAAAGCTATCAAATGTGCTATCTTCACTGGCACCGGTTCAACAATACAGCCAACTTTTGTCAACTCAAGAGACTTGTACTCTGCTTTCCTAAAGAGATTGAGCTTGTTAGAAATTCATGAGAAAACGTCATGTATGCACAGGTCCTCTTAGTGGCTGAGGCATTCTCCTTTGTTGACTTCAATCTGTCAGAGGTGAGCTGTCTAGAGCTGAGACTATTTCAACAAAAGATAATACATTTTCTCCCCCCCCCTCCAAAAAAAGGTGCCTCTCGACCAAAATACTATGGTTTTATCATTTCGGGGAATCATATCATTAAATTTGAGTTATAGCCCATAAGAATCTCAGAGAATGAAAAACTGAAATGCTGGCTCCGTGCCACAGCATTAAAGCTCTTTGAGTTTATTTCTGTCTGCGAAAGTCAGTCTTCACTCACATATAGCAGTGTTCCCAGATGCAATGAAAATGCAAATGGAAAAAACCTCAAAAGCTCAATTCTCACTCTTTTTGATGGAGAGACAGGCAAAAGGCATTTTCTTCAAAATTTTTGCCAGAATGATGCACCTACAAGTCTCCTGGGAGACTGGATAGACTAAAAATTGGAGCATGGAAAGACCTGCATGTTTCAACTTAATCTCTTCCAATGGATGATTGGTTTAAACATGGGACACAAGAAAAGGGAGAAACTTGTGAAATCAGACAAGAGAATGCATGCATGTAGCACACATATAACTATCTGCCCTACAAGATCAGCTAGGTCAGGAAACAGATACCACAAAAGATACTATAGCTTAATTTTGTTGATACAAGCTACAACGATAGAATCTTGAAAACCTTGGAAGGTTCCTCCTTCCCTCTCTATAGTGGATCCATCAATCCCAAACTTAAGTTTTCCTAATAGGTGTCACATAATTTTCTTCAAGGCCATTTCCATACTTCTGTACAATACCCATCATACCATCTCCCTTTCGAGATAAACTACTGTAGATAAAACAAAATAAAACCAGAGGAAACAGCAAGTTGAAGAATTAACTAGATAATACAGCTAATTACATTGCTTTTTAATCTTTAATTACAGGTAATTACACCTCTATATATCTTTCTATCTTTGCAAATCATCCTTGGTTTCATTACTTCATTCATTGTCTTTCTTCTTTTGGATGTAATATGTCTCTTTTTCTGAAGATATGTAGATATATATAGAGAATACAGAATAACAGAGTTACAAGGGACCCTTGGAGGTCTTCTAGTCCAACCCCCTGCTCAAGCAGGATATCCTATAGCAGTCTGTCCAGTCTTATCTTGAAAACCTTCATTGATGGAACTTCCATAACTTCTGGAGGAAAGCCATTCCACTGATTAACTGTTCTCAATGACATGAAATTTCTCCTTAATACTAGGTTGGCTTTCTTTTTGATAAGCTTCCATCTCATCTACTCTACATATCATCTACATGAGCCATTGTGGTGCAGTGGTTAGAATGCAGCACTGCAGGCTAACTCACTCTCACTCTAGGAGTTCGATTCTGAGCGGCTCAAGGTTGACTTAGCCTTCCATCCTTCCATGGTCGGTAAAATGAGGACCCAGATTGTTGGGGGCAATAGGCTGACTCTGCAAACAGCTTAGAGAGAGCCGTAAACCACTGTGAAGTGATATATAAGTCTAAGTTCTATTGCTATTGGTATTGCTACGTATTATCTACTCTACGCTATTACAATAATCTTGGCTTTGCCTTTCCCTCAATAATCCGTTCTTCCATCATATATTTGTTCTGCAATTTTGGTCCTCATTCCCACTGCATTCAGCAATTTCTCCTGACATATCCAATTCTCATTTCCATAAAGTAGACGGAGGCGTTCTCTTTTAAACATCCATTTTTACTTCTTGACTCGCAAAAGAGACCAGAGGCAGAGTAACATTATTTCAATCAGCGTGTGCACATCTTAAAAATTCTCCACTCATTTCTCTATCATTAATAAAAATTCTATTGAGAGACCTGGGTTCATCTACTTGCACTCGTTTTTCACTATTTATGCATAATTTACAATCATTCCATTTTTACTGTCATATAGAAATCTCTCTGCTTTTGATAAGTTTATTTTCATTCACACTTTTCATTCTATTATACATTCTAATAGTCACTGCTTAATTAAGCCTGTTACCCAACAGCAAGGCATTGCCAGCATGCAAAAGAAGATCTATTTTCCTTTCCCTAATTTCTAGTGTTAGTGTGAGCACTTGTTTGCATAAATACATCAAACAATCTAACAAACGTGTCACATCCTTTTCTTATGTCCCCTCTGGTGTTGAATTCCAGATACCCAATAGAAGCTTTCCATCCATTTATGTAGCCATTCAGAAACTGACTTTCAGCTCATTTTCCTGATTGAAGTCAATTTGCTTTACCACCTTTGTTTTTGATTAATGAAAGGAATTGAGATGGGAATTTCAATTGCTAAGCATGTGGCCGCAAAGGACAAAGTCACATTTCTGCACAAACGGCAGGCAAGGGAGTGCTTGCAGCTCCACTTGCATGAACGGTGGGCATAAGCGTGTCCCACTCATACAAATGGAGCTGTGCGCATGCTCACACACTGACCTGCTAGTGCACATACTTGCTACTTCCGCAGCCCAGTTCTGAATGGCTCAAGGCCTGGTAGCGGGCTGTACCCAGGGGGTGGGGACCCCTGCCATAGTTAATTGAATCTCACCAGTTGTTAGACCTATTCTGATCAAGCCATTGCCACCTTGGTCCATCTCCAGTCCTGAGCCTTGGTAAGGGAAAGGACTGCTTCCTCTTGAACTCCTACCTATCTCCCTGTTGTGGTTCGCCGGCAGCCTGTGCAGACTGCAGTGGAATCGGACAGTGGGGAAGAACGGGACCAGTCTGGAGAGGACTTGGACAAGGGTCCTGCATCTGATGCAGAGATGGGATCAGGACTGTCTGGGAGTAGTGTGCTTCCTCTGGAGCCTCTGGAGTCTGGCAGCGGCGAGGCAGAGGAACAAGGGGAGCCTGTTCCCAGTGTGTGTGTGCGCAGAGCTGTTAGAAGGCAAGAGCAGCTGAGACAAAAAGGGCAACTCGGGAGTAAGGCTTGGAGATGATTGCCCCTCCCATAAGGTATAAAGGACAGGCAAAGGTAAAGAAACATTTGTACGAAGCAAAGTTGTTCATTTTGTTTGGATTAATCCTTGAAGCTCTGTGTGGACTTTGTACTTCTGTTGATTTTTTTATGGTTCATTTGGTACTTTTGTTGTTGGAAGCAATTTAAAGGAGAGAAAGGTGGGTGCTTATTTTGAGGGACTGTTTGGGACTCATTACAGGCTGGGAATGAACATAATTCGTAGATATTGTACTCTCAAACCGCAGATGGAGACGTGGGTACTCTATCTTTCTTATCTTCATTTTTAAGTGCTTTGGTTTTATTGTATTGCGAACAGTTGCTGGGGTGCATCCATAGTTTCATTGTACTTGTACAATGACAATAAAGTTCTTCTAATTCTAATTCTAATTTCCAGTGTTGAAATAAAACAAGAGTTGTTTTAACTAAGCGTGCGCTTAATTATGGTCTCGGAAACCTTGGTCAGAACATAGTTAATTGAATCTAGCTGGTTATTAGACCTACTCTGATCAAGCCATTGTCACCTTGGTCCATCTCCAGGCCTGAGCCTAGCTAAGGTAAAGGACTGCTTCCTCTTGAACTCCCGCCTATCTCCCTCCTCCCACCTCAGCCCTTTTGGATAGCCTACCCAATCCCTCCAGTTTCCTCATCTCCCAATCCTTCCTGATGCTTCCATGCTGCTTTCTTTCATGCCAGGATTTTTCTTACCTCCCCCCATCCCCACAGTCTCCACTCATGCACCAGCCGGGCCTCTGTTTAGCTTCATTCCACTTTTAAAAACATTTCATTTTCATCACAATTGCTCTATTCTTTGCCTCATTTCATCTTAAACATTCTTTCTCCTCAGGCCACATCTTTTGCAAAAATAATAATAATAATAACTGCTCACAGCTCTCTTTTGCAACTATGAGAAAAGCAAATATATATATATATATAAAAACAGCACTAAACACTTATTTGTGGAGTGCACTGCTAACTGTAGACAGGAACCCCTCGCTCTGCCAATTCAGTAGTTTAGGCTGGTTTGTGGGAGAAGCAGTTTGCGTGGTCGATGATGACCGAGGCACAGTATTGGCAGTTCTAGATAAAAATCTGAACTTTTCAGTCTTGGCATAAAGACACAGGTAGAACTATTCCCAAATTATAAATGATAGGTTGAGTCAGAAGAATAATGATGTGTCTAAAATGTCATGCCCTTGTTGGAATCTGAATCTGAGGAGGAAGCCAAACAGCTGACATGGAGTGGGAGTGTGGCTTCGTTGGATGTGGAGGAGGCTGGGGAAGAGCAAAGTCTGGCTGAGCAGGGGAGAGGTAGAACAAGGGGGAGGGAATTCAGAGGAAGACCCACCTCCTTTTCATCCTAGGGCACGCAGGGAGGAACGGAGAAGAAAGCAACATAGGTTGTGTAGCTTACGGGGGAGGAAAGGGCCCTGATTCCCTTCATTAGCCACAGCTGGGAAGACAGTTGATAAGATAGGCAGACTATGTGTGGCAGGCTGCTGGGAGCAAATTTGAAAAGTTGTCGTGGCTTATCTGTGTTGTTGTGGCTTATCTGTGTTCCTGGCGTCTTCACAACTGTGTGAGTTTTGCTGTGCTTTCAAGTCTGAAGTTCTTGCTCCTGCCTTGCCAAACTAATTACTTCCGTTTGGCTTGTTTGGACTTTAAGTTACAGTTTGTGTTGCTCATGTTTTGGACTTAATTTTCTGCAGTCAAAGGCTGTTCCTGGGAGAGTTTTTTTTCCAGCCAGCAGGTAACCTGGACTTTGGGGGCAAAGTTGGAGAGAATAAAGGGACTCTTATTACTTATCTCACTGTGTTGCCTTCATGCCACACCCTGGGTCATCACTGATATTGTCAGGCTTAAGCCCAAAGATGGCACTGTGAAATCCAACAGAGTTCAGCTTTATTTGCTTACACCTTATAGACAGAATCGTGCCAGACTAAAGCTATACCCCTTTATCCTGGGAGTTTCTAGGATGCAGTTATTCTGAACCTTTTCCTCCTTCCCCCATCTAGTTCAGCACTGCACAGTCTCTTGGCTCCCTTTCTGGAACGTGCTGTCTCCTCCTCCTCTTGGGAAGCCTTAGTGTGATTGTCCAGATTTCTCCCTCGTATCACACACATTTCTTCTCCAGATACCTATTCCATTACATTTATAATGGATATGTATTATTCTTTTTTAAAATTGTATTGTTTGCTCTTGTCTTAGAGCTGTTGTAGCCCATTCAGCAATTATAAAATTAATTTGGAAGCAGAGTTAATAGTATGGTATTTTAAACTAAAACTGAAATCAAAATAAAATGACCTCCTTTAAAAGATCTCTCTTATATATGTGCTTAGAACAGTTATTAAATACGAATATCTTTTAAAGGTAATAAGTATACATCTGCTTTGAGATCTCCAATTATTTCAATTTCAGCAGATTTGGATAATATTTTGGGATGGGCTAACTTGCTCCACAGTATTTATCAGCTTTCACAGATACATTTGATATACCTTTCAGTAGTTTTTATGGGATTGAGAAAATGTGATTTTTTTTTTTTGTTACAGCTAGCTAAAGTTTTGTTTATGTGTTGGTAAGCACTGCTGTGCAATAACATAAACAATGCCAAGTAATAGTTATGCACACAAGTCACACTGAGCTTCAAGTTTGCTTGTTTTTTTTTTTAAAGGGACAGATAAGAAACGTAATGAGGTCAGTACTCTCAGCAGGCTATAGAGCTGATTGCCAAAGCTTCTTGAAATGTCTGCAAATTGGTAAGCAGCAAGACTTGGCAGAGCAAAACAAGATAAAGCATTTTCTACAGATAGCAATGCCCTCTCTTAAAATTATGCATCTGTGGATTGTAAGCACAGTCCTGTTGCTCTGTTGGGAAATGAATATTAGCCATTGGGAGGGAGGGCAGGATGGACTGGAGAACATTCCATTTGAAATTCTCGTTCAAGGAAGATTTGCACCAATGTACTTAAAAACATCAAAATATTGTCGCTTACCAATCGCTCAAAATTACAATGGACCCCAAAAATCTATTTATGACCTGGTTGTCATGCCCCTGGTGGAGGTTGACTCTGAGGAAGAGGAGGAACAGCCAACAGGGAGTGGAAGTGTGGCTCCAGAGGTTGTGGAGGAGGCTGGGGAAGGGCAGAGGCCGGCTGAGCAGTCAGAGGAGGACCCAGGTCCTTCCCCTATCCATCCTAGGGCACACAGAGAGGAGAGGATCAGGGTAAAATGTGGTCTACTCGGGAGGAGAGGGCCATGATCCTCTTCATGGGTTGCAGGTGTGAGATCTGCCTAAGAGTTTGGACCTGCATGCTAACAGACGCTGGAGACATATTAGTGTTTTATTCCTAAAGAAGCTTTATCTTGGTTGGCATTCTTCCAACGGACTGTACCTGGTTATCTTCCTGAAGTTGGCAATTATCTATCCTGGTCTGTCGTGGAACTTTATTCAGTGCAGTTTGTTTTTGGTTTTTGCTTCGTTATTGGCTCTTTGAATTTGAACTGTGTTTCTTTCCTTTGAAATGTTATTTTGAAAATAGTTTACTCCTCCACTGTGAACAATTAAACAGTGAAGCCAAGTTGAAGGCATTAAAGGACTTTTAGTTACGTTTTGGATTTTGTTGTATTTCTTTTCATCACACCGGTTTGGAGTTCTGATGACTGCATAAACACACTCACACACACGTCTGCAGAGATTCTCAATCATCCAGGTCATTGTTGTCCCAAAGGTGCTTTCCCCCCACAAAAAAGGCAACTGGGTTTTCTTGTTTTTTCTTTGAAGACGTTTCACTTCTCATCCAAGAAGCTTCTTCAGTTCTGACAGGATCATAGGGAATGGAACAGTGGTGGTATTCTACCAGTTCGGCCTGGTTCTACCAAGCCGGTAGCACCAATGAGCAGCGGAGACCGAACCAATTCTCTCCACCGTTCTGCTGTTGGGCCCACCCGTCTGCCCAGGCTCCCATACTCACCTTTATTCCCTGCTTTTGAAGCGCAGCTGCTTTGCGCGGCACAGAAGAGTGCTGTCAAGCAGCTGCTGAAGTGACTGGGATCGGTTGCAGAAGGTGAGTTGGAATGTATCTGCGCCTGCACAAACACCTCTGCGCAAAGTGTGTGCACGGTTGCAAAGTGCGCCCACCAAGCCACGCCTACCGAACCAGTGGTAAAAAAATCTTTGAATCCCTTTGAATTCCTTGCAGTATTGCTCCTGGTTCCTGTAATCTGCAATTTTCTTTTTCACTGGAAATCCATTTCTACTCCCGCACCATTCAAAGGGTGTCCATCCAAAATTGTATAGCTAAAAGTCCGCAGAGTTTCTCAGTCATCCAGGTCATGGTTAATCTCTGGATTTCCAGAGCGAGAGAAATTGCAGACTACAAGAACCAGGAGCACTTATTCAGGTGACCCTGAGGAAACAGATAAACCTCCAAGTACTTCAACAACCCTCTAAGAGGATTCAAATGACCAGCTGTCTGCAAGGAATATAAAATCTTCCATTCCCGACTATCCTGTCAGAGCTGAAGAAGCTTCTTGGATGAGAAGTGAAACGTCTTCAAAGAAAAAACAAGAAAGTCTAGATGTCTCCTGAAAAAGTACCTTTAGACATATATACACACACACATAGAGACAAAGAGTCACATGACAACACTTCAGGTGCTTGGCAACCAGCTCACATTTTACTGCCAGTTGCAATGTTCTCTAATCTCATGATCATGATTTCTGCCATTTTTTTTTTCATTTCTGGACTTTTTAGTTATTTCCAGCAAAAAAAAAAACACCTATAGGAACACATGGATTCACTTGATGACTATGCCGTTTGCTTAATGACCATAGGATACGCTTAAAGACTACCACAAGAAATGTCATTAAATCAGATCTGGTTATGTGGCTGCCTTGGCCATCATGACTTGTGAAAGAAATTCCAGGCCCTATAAAGATTGTAAGTCAAATCCTACAAAAGACTAAATTTAGCATCTAGCCTTTGAGACATCTTTTCTAGAAATATAACTGGAATGGAGTACTAGGGCTAAGATATAAGAAAATGTTTTGGGCAAGAATGTTCAGAAAGAAATAAACAAAAAATAGAATGACATCCCAGAACATTTTTTGATGGGATGTTCTAAAACAAGGCCAGGGTACATGTTCATAAACATGGTTAGAAATCAATGATTTCGACCTAATTGACTTCAAGATTCTTAAATAGAATAGAATAACAGAGTTGGAAGGGACCTTGGAGGTCTTCTAGTCCAACCCCCTGGTCAAGCAGGAAACCCCTGCTTGACCATAATATTTCAGACAAATGGTTATCCAATCTCTTCTTAAAAACTTCCACTGTTGGAGCGTTTACAACTTCTGGAGGCAAGTTGTTCCACTGACTAATTGTTCTAACTGTCAGGAAACTGTTAGGAAATTCTAGACTAGGTTTGAATACAATATTATTGGTTATTGTTTTTAATATAATTTTTTTTCTTTAACACCCAAAAGTGCTTAATGAACAGTCTAAGTGTATTATCTGGGTCAATATTCAGCAGGTTCTGACCAGTTCTGGAGAACCGGTAGCAGGAATTTTGAGTAATTTGGATAACTGGCAAATATCACCTCTGAGTGGAGATTTTACAGTATCCTTCCCCTGCCACACCCACCAAGCCACGCCCACAGAACCGGTAGTAAAACATTTTTTAATCCCATCACTGATACATAGCAATCATAATATGTTGTATTATATTTCAGCATACATTATATTATTTTCCCAATTTCTATTTTTTACTTCTTTTTTCTACCATGTATTAAAACAACCAACATGTTAAACAGTATTCTATGTCTATCCATCATCTCTTGTTCTTTTTAAAATTTCAACTCTTGTTAGCTTTTTGGTGAATCTGCCCCGGTTCTCCTCTTGGTATCTTGTTAACTCCTTTTGTCATTTTTATTTAATCTAAATATTTCCGCTGCCACAGCATTTGTCTCTTGATGTTGGATCTCTAGAGTACACATCCTCAGTTCCCCCATCGTTTTTAAAGAATCTTTCTCTTTATTCTCTTCTCTATTTTGAATTCTTTAAAAAAATATTCTATTATTGGCTATTTTGTGTTATGAAGTGAGAGCTACTGTCCATGTGTGCTTGCATGTATGTTTGTGTGTGTAAAAGAGGAGTTAGAAAGGGAGGGAGTACTGACTGAGGCCACAGAGTAATCCATCAACATTCTGTTAATTTAAAGCATGGGAAGAAAATCCCTTCAATTTAAATCTGGAACAGAGTATTTATATATGTAATCTAATTTAATAGCTAATCTAATAAACTCTAATAGCCCAAGTAAGTCTATTCCTGCAGAATAACTAAGAGAGTTGAAATTTATTGCCAAGACTAGAAGAGGGCTACAATTTTTGATAACAATGATATCACAACTTCCTCCAGGAGCAAAAAGCTGCACATACAATGCTTTCTCCCTTCAATATTTTTCAATACATGATGGAAAACTGGCTCTATTTAGCCAGTTTTCAAAAGAAGGGTCATTCATGGACATTTATCAGTCCAAGAAGTTAAATGGAAACTGAAATGCATAAACATATTAAAGGTAAGTAAACATATTGATCGTAAATCTGTCAAGCAAGAAGCCATAGGAAAAGCAGCTATCAAGACTTCATTTAGTTGCAGGCTGGTAAATAAATGAAATACGGGATTTTCGTGACCCAGAAAAACACCAGTTTGATCCAGTAAGGCTTTCTTATGCTTTTTATTTTTATGAAAAAGGGATATATACGTGACTATTAACTATGATAGTTAAATGGAACCTCTCTATGTGCTCTTCTGTATTTACAGGCCTCTCTGAACACAGAACTGTGCAACTGGATATCAATTTGGGGTGATAAAAAAATGGAAAGCGCTATGATATTCATGCCACTCTCATTAGCTTCTCAGAAATACCTTATTGGCCAAACAAAACACTGGATTGTATATTCTTCCTACAGTCTTATGATTATTCATATTTGGCAGGGGAAAGAAACACAGTTAGAACTACTGATTTCATTAAGCAAATGCTCCTCTATTGTGATAGACTTTTGGTGGTGACCTGATTCCCACAATGTTTCTTTATTAATGCATTTTTCAATACACCAACTCCTCCCCCCCCAACCCAGTTTTCTCAAACTAGGGCAGTCAGTTATATTATATCATATCTATCATAATTACTTCTATTTAATTACAGGAGCTTAGATGATAGATAGATAGATAGATAGATAGATAGATAGATAGATAGATAGACAGACAGATAGGTAGGTAGGCAGACAGACATATACTGTATATGTACACACATATAGCTTCTATTTAATTATATATATTACATAATAAGGTAATATATATATATATATATATATATATATATATATATATATATATATAGACACACACACACACATATACACAAGGATGGGCTTCAAATTTTTTAGCAAGGGGCTCTTTGCCCTAATGACTGGCTGGGTGGGAGTGGCTGGATGGTCATGGCTAGGTGGTCATGTGATCGGGTGGGCATGTGATTGGGTGGGCATGACTAGGTGGTCATACGACATACATCTGGTCATGTATGGCCAACTCAATGTCATTTCTCTGCCCTAATTACCTAAAAAAAGATATATACCAAAAAGTTGTTTATTATTTAGTGCATTTAATACTTAAATAAAAGACTGGGTGAAACCAGGCTTAATAGCAGTGACTGTCAGAGGGATCTTGGCGTCTTAGTGGAGTTTCTGGTGAGTTACGTGATTCTTATTATCTGGGAATTAATCGCCTCAGAGGTTAGTAGCTATGTTATCTGATTTTCTCAATGGCTCTTCCTTGCAAGTGCTGAGTGGATTGTTTATCTAGCTTGCAACACTTTTACAAGGTGTGAAATGCTCTTGGCTGAATGCCCAGAAGTTCAATTAATCCTAGCTTCCCCTTGTTGCTTGCCTTTCTGAGGTTTCTTTGGGGCTCTCTGAGCCTTGCAGAGTCTTAGCTAGGGGCCCTCCTGAGCCCCTGCAAGCCCACCCCAGCATATACACACATACTATTTACAGTAATTACATATATTATACTTTGTGTGTGTGTGTGTGTGTATTCCTGTAATTAAATAGAAGCAATTGTAATAGATAGATACAATCTGCATATCATTTTCTCTTTTTTTAAAGTTAGAACATATTTTAAAAGAGCATATTCATTGTACTTTAGGAATTTAAGGATTTTCTTAACTAAAAGTCTCAAAGGAAGGTGAGAAAAGAAAGTGGGAAAGTTCAGAGTGTTCACTTTCTGAAATGAACAGAATCTGGCAATTGTTAGAAATGCAATCTGTCCATTTTTTTTTTTCATTTTGAACTTCTAGACAAATATGGAAGGACGAAAGCATGGGCAAATATCAAAAGAAAATAATTCTACAGAAATATGCAATTTACCCAGATCGTTTGCAAGTTACATATTATCCCAAGAATGAATTCTGATTGCTATAGCAATACTTCTGCATAAGATTTGAAGCAACAAAAGAAACGGAAACCTATCCATTGAGAGGAAGAATTTCATATGCTTTATACTATTAAAATATGTGACCATGATTCTGTTAGAGGTTTATGGAGTTCCCTATTAAGAATGTGAAGTATATATTTGAAAACAGATTGCCAATAAGAATATAAAAAAACCACAGTAGACTATATTTTATTATAGAGACATTCCTTATCGATCTGAAGCAGGGGTGGGATTCTACCGGTGTTACTACCGGTTTGGTGACTACATTTTGCACGTGTAAAAAAAACCCCTCAGCTGTGCTGCCCAGACAAGCGCTGAAAAGCACTGCGCGTGGGTACACAGCGTTTGAAAAGCTTCTTTTCCCCTGCTTTTTCAACCTCAGCTGTGCCGCGCAAAGCAGCCGAGGTTGAAAAAGCAGGAAATAAAGGACAGGTAAGAGCCCGGGCGGACAGGTGGGCCAAACAGCAGCAGACACAGAACCGGTTCGGTGTCTGCTGCTCTTCAGAGCTACCGGTTCTTTAGACCCAGGAAGAACCGGTAGCATCCCACCCCTGATCTGAAGCTCTCTGAATTAAGGATATATTGATGTCTTCCTGATCATGGAGATATTTGCAGTCTAAAAGTGTTTTCCCCACTCTGATAGTCTATTCATGTGGGACTTTGGAGTTTATCAAGTTCAAACCCTGCTCAAGGCAAGAGATCTTATATCATCCTGGTCAAATGATTGTCCAGTCTTTTTTTTTTAAAAAAAAAACTCTAGTGATGGAGCACCAGAGGTGGTATTCAGCAGGTTCTGACCAGTTCTGGAGAATTTTGAGTAGTTCAGAGAACTGGAAAATACCACCTCTGACTGGAGATTTTACAGTATCCTTCCCCTGCCACACCCACCAAGCCACGCCCACAGAATCGGTAGTAAAAATTTTTGAATCCCACCATTGTGGAGCACCCACAACTCTGGGAGGCAAGCTATTGTATTGATGAGCTGTTCTTGCTGTCAAAAAATGTCTCCTTACTTCTAAGTTGGATCTCTCTTGTTGTATGTCTGTATCTGTCTGGTTGTATGTATGTATTTGTCAGCTCTACAGTTTTCCATTTAAGTTGCCAGCAGTGTGGCTAATGTGTGGAGACTGTGGATGTTCCAGTGGCTGTGAAGGTCATGAAGATTGCAGAGCCTGAATGGAGATCATGTGTGAAGGCTGATGGAGACACTGGAGGCAGCTGGTTAAGACCTCTAAAGCTGTATATGTCATAGAATCCAGAATGATTATCTACCTTCCATGCCCATTTGTTGCAATCTAGGATGGTGACTGGATTCAGGATCCCTTCAATTAAACATGGTCATCTTTTGGGATCTGGGAAGAAGACCTTCTCTATAGTGGCATCTACTTTCTGGAACAAGATCATCTGAAATCTGTATGGCTCCCATCCTGATAATATCCCCAAAAGCCTTAAATAGCTCAAACTCTGTTTGAGAAACTCATATTAAGAGCAACTGCGTTCTTTTCGCTGATGATGTAAAGCTGTTCAATACCACAGACAATACTGCTACCCTTCAAGAAGATCTTGACTGTGTATCAGAATGGTCAAACAAATGGCAACTTCAAATCTCAACAAATAAATGCTCTGTCTTACATATTGGCAAAAAAATCCAAAATAAAATACAAGCTGAATAGTCAAGATCTTGTTGATGATCCAAGCTCTGTAAAGGACCTTGGAATACTCACCTCTAATGATCTAAGTGCTAGAGCCCACTGCAGCTACATAGCCAAAAAGGCATTAAGAGTTGTTAACCTAATCTTACGTAGCTTTTTCTCTGGTAATATCACACTACTAACTAGAGCTTACAAAACATTTGCTAGACCAATACTCGAATACAGCTCATCAGTCTGGAACCCACATTACGTATCTGATATTAGCACAATTGAGAAAGTCCAGAAATATTTCAAGAAGAGTTCTCCACTCCTCTACTCGTTGTAGAATACCTTATGCCACCAGACTTGAAATTCTAGAACTAGAAAACCTTGAATTACGCCGTCTTCGGTCTGATTTAAGCATGGTATATAAAATCATACATTGCAATGCCCTACCTGTCAATGAATACTTCAACTTCAACCATAACAACACAAGAGCACACAACAGATACAAACTCAAGGTTAACCGCACCAAGCTTGACTGCAGGAAATACGACTTTAGCAACAGAGTGGTCAATGTCTGGAATACTCTACCCGACTCTGTAGTTTCTTCCCCAAACCCCAAAAACTTTAATCTTAGACTGTCTACTATTGACCTCACCCCTTTCCTAAGAGGTCTGTAGGGGGCGTGCATAAGCACACCAACGTGCCTACCGTCCCTGTCCTATTGTTTGTTTTATTTTTCTTTTATTTTTCTTATATGTACTCATTTCATGTATTCATAATTATGTATACACTTTTACTTATCTCGTAAACAATTGACAAATAAATAAAATAAAATAAAATAAAATAAAATAAAATAAAATAAAATAAAATAAACTTTGGAGCAGGGTGGATGGGGCTCCTCTCTTTGAAATACTTCATGTTTGCTTTGTTGTTAAATGGCTATCATGTGACAATTGTGGAGTTATTATTATTATGGTCAGTTGCCCAGTCAACCAGATGTTCAATCTGGATTTGGCATTTTTGTTCACCTATTGAGTACTTCCTAAGGACCTGGGTTAGACAGATATGGACGTTGGATGGTGTTTAACAATATAATCATAGGATATAAGCTGTCCCCAGTGAAACCACATTTTGAAATTGACTGAAGGTGAATTTGTCAATGCCAGTGGTATTCAACTGGTGTTCTAATTGTTCTGGGATTGCAACCAAGGCTCCTATGACTATTGGTATAACTTTGCTTTCTTTTGCTATAGTTATTCTATTTTGATGATGATGATGATATTCTATTGTTTTAATGCTATTTTATGAGCCATCCAGATCTGGTTAGAGTCAGGCAGAATCCCAATGGAATAAAATCAATCAATCAACAGAGTGGACAGTGGTGAGTCATGTATTTCATTGCAAAAGCTGAGCTGATAATGAAGTTTAGGAAAAGAAGGAAATATCCTTGATGAAATACAAGGTTTTGTTAGTTCTGATAGGTTACTAATATGGGGCCATACCTTGTGCAGGCTTGGCTGACTCTGACTGGAGCCTTTCTCTTTTCTGAGCTTTTCTGAGATTTCTGAGCTTTTCTGAGCTTTTCTGAGCTTAGAATAACTGCATGCAGGAACTAATCAAAAAGTAATTCTTGGGAGTTGGATTTTTACTCAGTGGAGTTTGAGTTGGAAGACTTTTCTCTCACTACCATTATTTGAGAACTTGTTATAACTTTCCAATTTGGTATATTCTTATTTCCCCCTGGAGTGCTGGTTGTTAAATATTTACCAGCACACCTCTGACTGAAACCCCATTCAAATATTAAGATGGCCGCATAGAAGAAGGAAATGCATTGACAAACACATGCACACACTTTTTTTTTGAGTTTCTTTTTGGAATTATGTTTTGGTGCACCTTTATTTTTCTGTTTGCAATCCCTTTACTGGCTAATGACTCCCATTTCCCTCCACCCTATGAGGCCCATTTAAGTATTCATTTCACTGGATCCTGGTCCCAGCTAGGTCTGCAGGTAGAGGCGTTATACCCAGAATCAGATCATGTAATGTCTTTTTATAAATTGCACTGAAGGTATAAATAACTTAAATGCAGAAAATAAAATAATTTAATTTACAGAGCACCAGATTCAGAGGTGGGATTCTACAGGTTCGCACCTATTCGCTAGAACCAGTTGTTAACATTCTAAGCAGTTCGGAGAACCAGTTGTTAGAAGAAAGTACTGGCCTAATCCTGTAAGGAAGGCAGGAAGGAAAACATTCTGGTGTTGCTTACAGAAACTGCCTCTCCGTTAACCCTTATTACATTCTTGGCAGGATTAAACTTCCTGTCTCAGGAACTTCTCTGGAGTTTTTTTCCCCTCCTTTGCTGGTACTTTGCTTGTGTGGAGTAACCATTCAAAGTTACAATGGCACTGAAAAAAGTGACTTATGACCATTTTTCTCACTTACGACTGTTCCAGCATCCTCACAGTCATGAGAGACCAGGTGAGGAGATGCGTGCCTTGATGTGAGTGATATTGAGATGGCCATGCCCAGCCAATAACATGACCACCAAGCCACGCCCACCAACTGAACCACGCCCACAGAGCCGGTTGTTAAAAAATTTGAATCCCACCCCTGATCAGATTCCTTAGGTAGCTTTCGGAAGCCATTTTTCCTTTGTTATAGAAAGAAAGAAGACAGGATAGTGTAACTTCTTCTTCTTCTTCTTCTTTTTCTTCAGCGTTTGTCTCGGGCGAGGTCCGCTAATGTCCTTGAGTACTGCTTCCACACCTCTCTGTCTGCCACGTATGTCGGGTCTGCCTTCGCGATCTCTAGATCGGCCTTGATCGTGTCCATCCAGCGTTGTTTAGGTCTACCACGCGGTCTCGCTCCTCCGACAGTCACCTTCATTACAGATTTGATGATGGATTCTTCCTTGGCGCGCTCACGTGGCCGAACCATCGTAGCCGGGACTGCCTCATGACCGTGGGGATGGGCACGACGTTGAACCGTCTACGCACTTCTTCGCTCCTGACGCGATCGAGTAGGGTGAGGCCTACCGACCATCGGAGCATTCGCATCTCCATTATCTGGAGTCTGCTTTCGACTTCTTTGGTCGTCGGCCAGCACTCTGCGCCGTATATGGCCACGGGCGCACCACAGAGTTATAGATTTTCGCCTTCAGGTGCATCGGCATCTTCTTGTCACAGAGGACGCCCGTGACGGACTTCCATTTGCCCCACGCTGCATTGATCCTGGCTGCCACCTCAGTTTGTAGTAGGCCTTCTTCCCCAAGAGTAGTTCCCAGGTACTTGAAGGTGGAGGCGCGCGGTAGCTCCTGCCCGCTCACGTGGATGGAGCCTGTCATTTCATTGTCAGTGGTCAGGTATTCGGACTTCTTTAGGTTCAGCCGGAGCCCGAACTGCTCGAGGCGGTCGTGCCACTGTTGGACTCGTGCTCGAGTTCAGCCTTGCACAGGTTGGCCAGGAACACATCATCGGCGTAGAGCAGCGTCCATGGGGCGGGCGTGTACAGGTCGTGTGTAATTGTGTCCATCACCAGAATGAACAGCAGTGGTGAGAGAGCAGAGCCCTGGTGTACGCCGACGGTAATATTAAACTCCTCTGATATCCCAGCTGCCGCTTTTACGGCTTTTGTGACATCTGTATAGGAGTTGGACCCATTGTACGAGCAGCTCAGGCACGCCGTGATCGCAGTGCGTATCAGATGAGATCGTGCGGGACTCGGTCAAGGCCTTTTCAAGTCTAGGAAGGCGGTGTGGAGCGGGATTTTCTTCTCTCTGTGAGCCTCCATCAGCATCCGCACACCGAAGATGGCGTCGGTGGTGCCGCAGTTCTTGATGAATCCAGCCTGGTTGACGCTGATGTCGACGATGTCCCGAATGCGCTTATCAAGGACGCGTTCAAAGATCTTCATAGTGTGTGACAGTAACCTGACCGGTCTGTAGTTGGAGCAGTCCGCTGGGCTGCCCTTTCCCTTCCAGATCGGAACAGTGGTGCTGCGGTACCAGTCGTGTGACACTTTTCCCGTGGAGACGATGTTGTTGAACAGCTCGCACAGCCACAATGCCGAGCCCGGTATACAGGATAGTGTAACTATGGAAGGAATTATAGATATCATTATCAGATCAGGGGTTCCCTACCTCAGGTCCGTGGACTGGCACTGGTCCATGGTATGCCAGAAACTGGGGCACACAAACAAGTGAAAGCACATCTGTGGGATGCAGGCAGCATGCAAAACCATGCCCTCTCCACTCCACAGAAAAAAACTATCTCTATGGAACTGGTGGTCCTTGGTGCCCAAAAGATTGGGGGATGCTGTGGTAGCTCCTCCACTGTGAACTTCATAAATAATTGCACAGTGAAAGCTCCTCTGGAAGTAGAAGTAACAGTGTTATTTATAATTAAGTACAGTAAAAAAAATAAGTAAATTGCATTTTCAAGAAACCAATGCAATATCAAAATCTAACCCAACTGAAGATCACAAATATATTCTCCTAGTAACCCAAACATCCCATCATATCTTTTTAAAAGCCTGTCCAAGAAACTAAGTTTTCTTGAGTCAGTAGAGGTTCTACCTGAATAAAATGTAAATAAAGTTATATTTTTAATGAAAATAATACAGAAGAAAAATATTATATAAAAAGCTTCAGAATCCGATGACAAAGATTTGCTAAAGAAATTTTATCATTATCTGTGGCTATGTTAATAGCAATAGCACTTAGACTTATATACTGCTTTATAGTGCTTTATAGCCCTCTCTAAGCAGTTTACAGAGTTTACAGTTTACAGCCTATTGCCCCCCAAAATTTGGGCCTCATTTTACCCACCTCAGAAGGATGGAAGGCTGAATCAACCTTGAGCCTGGTGGGATTTGAACTGCCAAATTGTAGGCAGCTGGCTGCAGAAGTAGCTTGCAGTACTGTACACTAACCACTGCGCCACAGAGGCTCATAGCAATATGAGCTCATAGCACTCTAATCTTCAGGTTTTTTTCTAGCACATAAATCTGATAGGCTGAGGAAATAAGGAAAATAATATAAATACTATGGATGACTAATAATCTTAAATCATACCTGGATTATTTAAAGTTAGTACAGAAAGAACAAGGTATTTTTAAATCAGAGAAGTAGAAGAGTTATTATCCTCTTCTTTCTTTTTCATTCCCATAGGCATTGCAGTGTAGAATATAAATCAGACTAATAGAGAAATGGAATAATTGAAGAGATAATTCCAAAGATACCTAAAACAGTTCATGAGATGTTGGTTTAATGTATGATTAATTTACATTAAATTTCCTAATTTGTATCAGGCTCCAGTAGTGCAAAAAACATTTATACTGGCAGTCAATAACCTACAGCAACTAAAATGTATTGGGATAAATACATTTCTTATCCCTTTGAAATTTCTGTTTGGTGAACTATGGTTTCAACTACTATGTGTTTTTAGTTAAGTCACTCTCACGCAATTATTGCAAGGATAAAATGGATGTAAGAGGAATCTAGGCATACGAACCTAGATTCCTAGCATGGCAACTAATTCCAATAAATGGAATGAATTCATAGATGGAGGACCATTGTTGATAAAATAACAAAAGCTGAGGAAGAGTGCTTGCAAAGATAACTACAGAGACATGACGTCTTTAACTGCCATTTATTAGATGGGATTTTATTTAATAACCTATATTTTAATATTTATTTAATAACCTATGTTATACTAGCACCAATGATATTATCTAATTAGGATAATGAAACTTCTGCAAGAAAACAAGCAAACTCAGAGAGCACAGGGACACCTCAGTTCAACCCTGAGCTACAAATATTTGCCTTTATTAGTATATATATATATATACTACTTAATATATGTATATTATAGTTAAATCACACTTGATAGAGTTAATTCAGATAACAGCTATATTTGACTCACAGGGGCACCTCAGTCAGAGATTTCTAATATAAGCATATACATAAATATTTCTGCCACCAGATGTCCATTTCCATAGGTCTCAGACAGTGAATCCAATTGAGGGACATCAAGTTCAGGAAGGCTGGATAATGCTGTAGGGCAAACTCGCAGCCTGTAGGCAGGATCTGTTAGGCGCTGGCCATGCCCACACCTGGTTTAGCCAAGGGGAAAAAAGTCATGATATATCACATGATGTCCCTGTGATGACTCAAATTTGACACCCTTGCTTTAGGGAAATGTCATGTTCTTTTGCTTTGAAAATCTCCAAAGGCATTTCACTGTGAGTGAATGAATAAACACTTTATATTATGGCCAAAGGCCAGCAACTTAAAATAGCCCACAAGAATGGAAGGTTCATATAATAATATGATGTATAATAAAGCAGACTACAACAACAAGCAATAAAATTATCCAGCCATTCATTAGAAGGCATACCACATATATTCAGTTAAACTGGCATCTCATTATCTCCTGCACTTTTTACGCTATACTTTGCTATGTTGCAAGTGGTGGCAGAATAACTGTCTGAAGTAAAATAATGAGGCATTTTCATCCTGGTGGCAAGGAAAGGGATGTAATGTTTGTTTCCATAGATCTTGATAAAATTTACAGAACAGCAGATTATGTTCAACTCTTTTGACAACTTCTAAACTACAAAGGTAAGTTCACCCTTTGTGAGAAGTCCTAGTTTGTACATCAGTTTTCAAATAGAGCAAATAGAACATCATCCTGACCATGAGAGAAGACTGCAGTGCTTAGGCATATCAATGTAGCAGGCTGCATACTCAGATTTAGTTTCCAGGACTTAAAATTATTATAATAAGGAGAAGCATTACACGGTCAATTTCTACCAAAGAACAATGGAAAAGTGGGTACAATTAAAACCTGGCAATGCCTTACAACTGGGACACTTAAAAAAAAAACAACCCTGATGGCTTGGTTTTGGCTATGTAAAAGTGAGCTATTCAAACTAATGCAATCAAGGCCACAACTGAAAAATCCTCAAATAATTCAAGTGCAGATAATGTCATGAAACAGAAGAAACAGTAGAATATATGATAAGACCATGCAAGAAGATCACACAAACTGATTATACACAATGGCATAAAAGAGTCACCAAAATGATTCACTGGAACATCTGTAAAAATAATCATGTGCTAGTAAGGGTGGTAATATACAGCTGAAAAAGTAGTTTAAAAAATGAGCAGTTTTACTATACTGTAGGACAGGGGTGTCAAACTCAAGGCCCGTGGGCTGGATCCGGCCTGTGGAGTATTTACATCTGAGCCATGGGGAAACAGCAAAGGACCGTCCCGCAGTGCCTCTGCCAGCGAAAATGGAGCCACATGCGCCCCCCCCCCAGCTCCATTTTCGCTGGTAGACGACTGCGGGAAGCTGTCATGCCCTTGTTGGAGTCTGATTCTGAGGGGGAGATTGAGCAGTTGACAGGGAGTGGGAGTGTGGCTCTGGTGGCTGTGGAAGAAATGGGGGAAGGGCACAGTCCAGCTGGGCATTCAGAGGAAGACCCAGGGCCATCCCCTCTTCATCCTAGGGGATGCAGGGAGGAATGGAGAAGGGAGCAACATGGCTTACGGAGAGAAAAAGGCCCTGATCCCTTTCATTAGTTGCAGCTAGGAGAACAGGATATAAGAAGGTCGCTTGCACACAGCATCTTGCTGGAAGCAAAGCGTGCATTATCTTTGTCGAGGCTTATCTGGGTTTTGGCAGCATCCCAACTTATCTTTTGGAAGTCTGCAATTTATTATCCTGGCCTGTTGTGTTAATTATTTCAGCATGGTTTGTGTTTGTTTTTTTACTTCTCATTTATCTGTACTTTGGGTTCGGACTGCATTTCTTCCCTTTGTAGACTGTTTTTGGAAGTTTGATCTCCAGCCGAGGATAACTGGACATTGGGGGCCAAGTTGGAGGTATTAAAGGGTCTTTACCTATTTTTGTGCCTTTGTTATTTTTGTGCCGTGCCCCGGGTCATCACAGAAGCCACCATGGTTGAAAACGGGGCCTGGGGAACCCCCTGGGCTCCATTTTCACTGGCAGAGGGCTAAAACAAACTAAAAGCAAAACAAAAGGAGAAATGTTTCCCCTTTTGCATTTGAGCATCCAAGAAGGGACAGGAAAGGAGAAAGCAAAAGGAAAAGAAGATAAACAAAGAAAAAGAAGGAAAGATGGATAGAGAACAAGGAAGGAAAAATAAGGAAAGAGGGGAAGTAAGAAGAAAGGAGAATGAAAAGGGAAGGAAGACGAAGCAAAGGAAGGAACACACCCGCTCCCAGCCCCCTGAGGGGGTAGGATTTCTGAATATAAACTGATAAACACTGGATTCAACTGTGGTTGAAAAGAAGAAAGTATGGATATGGCACTATCAAGGAATAGTAGAGTAGAAAACAAAGAATTGGAGAAGATCACAAAGTATCAACATCTGAAAATTGAGGTTGAAAGATTATGCCATAAACCAGCCATAGTGATCTCAGTGGTTATTGGCGTACTGGGTGCCATACCAAAATACCTTGGATGGCACTTAGAAAATCTGCTGATTGACACAATTTCCATCTGTCAATTACAAAAGGTTACACTGCTTGGATCGACAAATGTACAAGCCAATAAATTATGAATCCTACATTCTTGGGAAGAACTTGATGCATAGGAAGGCCAATACCAGCTAAAGAACTGGCAACTGTGACCTCAATCGAATTGGCTTTCTTGGGACCTAAAATAAATATGGATCCCATTAAACTTGTTTGCTTCTCTGGGTCCAGGACTCACTGTTTAGGAAGCACTACAGCTAGTTCATGAATAGTAAAAACTCTCGAGAAAGTCCATATGTCAGAAGTATATTCAGTATGATCCTCTTACAGTCCTAATTCAAAAGAGATCTAGGCAGAAGTTAAATTTTAACTAGAGTTACTAAATCTCCTGCCAAGCACACATCTACAATAAACCAATCTCCAGCCACAAAGTACAAGACCTAAACTACTTTTCCCAGAAATTTGGACTGCATTATTGTTAGGAATAACAAGGTTACCTAATGTAGTTTGGGTAAAATAATATATATAAACTATGATAGTAAGTTTAAGTGTGTGTCACTTTAAACTGCAAAGCATGTAATTTTGGGTGCGGTTGTAAACCGCCATAAGAGGGAGCAAGAGAACCTGCTGGATTGCTGACGATTGCTGGATTTGCTGGATTGATGATTTGCTAACTGCGTGTTCCCTGCTGCTGAAGGAAGAAAGGAGGTTTGACTTCTTCATATCTCTACTGCGAGGAGATATATTACTGGACTAATATTTGTAAGTTTACTGACCTCTTTTTCGACACTGGACTTTGCAACTGAATAATCCCCGGATGGACTGAACTAGTGAATGATATATGGACTGTTTGACTATGCTAAAAATCTTACTGGAATAAACTATTTAACTAGCACAGTGTATCTGTTTTACTGAGTGTAAGCTACAAAAACGTTTATCTCACATATTTTGCCCGCCTGCCTGACTGCCATGCAGAAGAGTGATGGCTTTCAGGAAAAAACTGTTCTTGTGTCTAGTTGTTCTGGTCTGCAGTGGTCTATAGAGTCATTTTGAGGTAGGAGTTCTGCTAGTATTTTCAGCCCTTTTGACTATCCTAACAATTATCTCATTTTCACTTGTTGACAGTTATCCTGGAAAACATGGACCTATCAACAATTTGGATAAACAGGAAGGACATCTCTATAAAAATTAAAGTTTGAGAAAGCCTTAATCTTTTCCCACAAGATTTCTCTAGACATGAAATCAAACAATACTCACTGTTGAATATTTTTCATTCAAATGTTGTCGGAAGACAAGGTAGCTCACAGTAGAATGTCCTGCCAGCTGTTTTCCTCATCTGGAATGTTCTCCAGCTCCAATCAGTCCTTATGTTTCCACTGCAGTTGTATTTGATTCTTCTACTCAAACGTTTTTGGGGGCTGATATTTAGCAGGATCTTCCCTGCTGTCTTTTTATTGAATTATATAATTTAAGAAGATTGCAATGTGTGTGCTTAATGGCTTATGCTTTACACCACTCTATTAATGAAAAAAATGTTTGGAACATTAAACACTAAGATTAACATAAACTGACTCACCATAATCTTTCATTTATTATTCAGCATCTTAAAAAGAAAAGAAAAGAAAACAGCACACAAATGGCTCAACAAATGTCTGTTTCTGGTTTCATGGTTACAATTCCATTAAGTGCTACTCTCAGCAAATCCCATTCAAGAAGTTCAGTGGTGACTGTTATGCATGAAAGAACAGGTTCACACATGAAGGTCTAATTATACTGATTTATTGCTACTCCTGCCTGTGATGACCTGGGGAGTGGCACAAAGGCAATACAGTCCGATAAGCAATAAGAGTTCCTTTATTATCTCCAACTTTGCCCTCAATGTCCAGGTTACCTTCTAGCTAGAGAAAATCTCTCCCAGGAACAGCCTTTGACTGCAGAAAATGAAGTCCAAAACAGGGCAAACACAAACTGTAACTTAAAGTCCAAACAAGCCAAACTGAAGTAATTAGTTTGGCAGAACAGGAGCAAGAATTTCAGACTTGAAAGCAGGGCAAAACTCACATGGTTGGGAAAATACCAGGAACACAGATAAGCCATGACAATGCAAGATAAAGTCACGTTTGCTCCCAACAGCCTGCTGCACCCTCCCATGACACAGTTTCACATTTGCTCCCAGCAGCCTGCCACACACAGTCTGCCTTTCTTCTCAACTGTCTTCCCAGCTGTGGCTAATGAAGGGAATCAGGGCCCTTTCCTCCCCTGTAAGCTATGCAACCCACGTTGCTGTCTTCTCCGTTCTTCCCTGTGTGCCCCAGAATGAAGAGGGAATGGGTCTGGTTTTCCTCTGAATTCCCTCTCCCTTGTTCTACCTCTTCCCTGCTCTGTCCAGCCAGACTTTCCCTTCCCCAGCCTCCTCCACAGACAATGGAGCCACACTCCCATTCCCTGCCAGCTGGCTTCCTTCTCAGATTCAGACTCCAACAGGGGCATGACACTGCCTATACATAGGAATATTCTAAACTCAAAGTTATCACCTGCTAGGAGTTAGATAAAATTCAACGAAATTGAAGGGGTGTTCGTGTTGGACTTAGTTTGCTTGTGGCTATGTAGAAATTTTAGGCTACGCCCTCTTTTGACTTTTCCTCCAGGTTCTTCTGCTCCTTCCTTCGCAGAGGCCTTCTTAAGTAAAATGCACAATGCTAGCTAGAGAATCAGACAGCAAAACAACCTTCACTCATTTTGCAACATGCTTTATTACTCTTTACATTTCAGTTGTGTGATTTAAATTCATAAATTGGTGTCATGTGCCTTGAAAACCGATTTAAATGAGCACAAAGCTCATTTAAAACAGTGCTAAAATTCCGCTACTCTAAGTTACTCATACCTTGGTCGCTTCCCGAATGGACTATTGTAATGTGCCCTACAACTACCCTTAAGGAGTATTTGGAAGCTTCAACAAATACAAAATGAAGTGATGGGACCAGAAGTAGAATTCAGCAGGTTCTGACCAGTTCTAGAGAACCGGTAGCAGAAATTTTGAGTAGTTCAGAGAACCGGTAAATACCGCCTCTGACTGGAGATTTTACATTATCCTTCCCCTGCCACGCCCACCAAGCTACGCCCACAGAACCGGTAGCAAAATTTTTTGAATCCCACCACTGGGTGGGACACTTGTGTGTGCTCCTAGAATGAATGATACATGTTATACTTCTGCTTTGTTAGCTGCATTGTTGCCAGCCTGCTTCCAGGTTCAATTCAAGGTGCTGGTTTCGAACTTTAAAGTCTTACATGGCTTAGGGTTGGGTTAGTTGAGGGACTATCTCTTCCTAGTTACAACTACCTTTCCCATTAGTTTGTCAGGAGGGCATGTTGTGGGTCCTTTCTGCCAAGGAGCTTCATCTGAGGAGACCCTAAAGCTCTGGCACCCACCTTGTGGAACATCATCAATCTCCATCACCAATCTCTTTCTGGATTGGTCCAGAAATCCCTTAAAAAACTTGCTTTTGTCAGCTAGATTGAGGATCTCGGGGAAATAGGGAGACCTACTGCACACAAACTTTTGAAGACATTCTCATGTGTTCTTGTTTTTATGTTTTAATTGTTTAATGGTTTTTAAATGGTTTATTCTTAATTGTTCTGTTTTATAGTATATTACCCAGTGCCACATTTATGAGATAAGCAACAAGAAAGAAAGAAAGAAAGAAAGAAAGAAAGAAAGAAAGAAAGAAAGAAAGAAAGAAAGAAAGAAAGAAAGAAAGAAAGAGGGAGGGAGAGGGAGAGAGAGAGAGAGAAACTAAGAAAGAAAGAAAAGTGGAGAAAGAAAGAAAGAGGGAGGGAGAGAGAGAGAAAAATGAAACTAAGAAAGAAAGATAAAGGGAGAAAGAAAGAATTAGAAAAAGGAAGGAAGGAAGGAAGGAAAGAAGGGAGAAAGAAAGGGAGAAAGAAAGGAAGAAAAGTTTCACCTTGAGATGTGTCAGGTGCCTTCTTTCTTTTCCTAATCAGACTGTATTGGCAGCTGTTCCATTTTAATCCCACATTTTATCCATTTGTGATCTTGTCCTCATCTGACCTTGATAAATTTACTGCATTTGCAAAACTTACGATTTTTTTTTTACCTGCTGGATAGCTGAGTAGCCACACAGAGTTAGTTAATCATTCCTTGCCTTTGGGCAAGAAATCATATTTTGGTCCCAACAGCTAGAATGAAATATATAACATATACAGCTTTCTGAGGAGGGAGTTCTTCCCATGTCAAATTGCACAATTTTCTTTTGCAGAAAATGTGCAGAAAAGGATAAGTTAGAAAATACATACAGAAACTCAGGCTTGATTGGTCAGGTTTGATGAATTTATAACCTCATGCAATGGCCATATAAATTAGAACAGTTTTAACTAAGTCCTTGTTGTACGTAATTCATCGGAACCTTGAAAATGAAATGAAATTAGGATTGTATTTCTGTATTTTCCCTTAACCGTATGTGTTGAAAGATATAAAGTGGAACTTTCCATTGGCCAATGGTGAAAAAACTAGACATCTTCAGTGGCGGCTGTAGAAAGTTAGCACCCACCCCTCTCCAAGAAGAATGAAATATTATAGGAAATATTAAAAAGGCAGAATATCATACTTCCCTGGATGAAGAAAAGGAGAAACATGTTTTAAAGACAAAGCAGCTTCCTGCAGCTCTCTGCCCCTCCTTCAGCTCCAGAGTGATGGGATTAAGACATGGCCCTCAGGAAATGATAGGATTACCCATCTCATCACATGAGACCTGGGAAGATTGCATCAGCCAGCACACAGGTGAAGCCCTGTGGTCCAGACAAAGTCTACAAAGTTAGCTAAGACTCCCGCCCCCTGGGAGTCTGACAGCCAATGGGATACATTTCTTACACAGGAACAGGAAACACTAAAGTTGGGCCCAACAGAGGCTATGAAACCAAGGGATTCTCAGCATCCCTTCTCTTTTCGCCCAGGAGCTGCAAGGCATGTGGTAAGGTGACCAACTTTTTTACAATGAAAAAGAGGACACAAATAAATTGAAGAAAAAAAAACAAAGCCACTTGCACACGGTGTACTCTTGCACATGGTGCATGCACTCTTGCGCAGGGCACACTCTCTCAAAACAATTCTCCTGTGTGGCGCGCATGCGTCTCATAATCGCGTCTCACCGCACTGTACCGAGCCTTGACGAATCGTCATGTCAAATGCAAATACAAATATGTCACATTACACACAACGGATTGGATCGGCATCGATCAAATACAGAGATTAACAGATTAGTCTTCAAATATCAGAAAGGAGGACATGTAGGAGGACACTTTTCGAGGGAGGACAGAAGTTACAAAATGAGGACTGTCCTCCCTAAAGGTGGACAGTTGGTCATCTTAATGTGGTCCTGTCCACCATTAAGCCATCTTCCCAAACAGCCTCCATGTTTCCAGTGTCTTTTTCCCCACTTGGAACTGAACCCAGAAGGATATTTCTTCCAACAACGGCATTGCTAAAGAAGCCAAATTTTCAGAAGGATTCTTTTCCTCGCCTTACTTTAGGATCAGAGTAGGAAGTTAGCACCCACCCCTGTCCTAGAAAAATGAAATATTTAGGATATATTTAAAAAAGACAGAATATTTCCCCTACAAGAAAAGTAGAAACTCAGAGAAGCAGAAATTCAGCTCCCCCCATCTTTGTCAACGGGCCATTAAGGCCTGGGCCAGTCTATTCTACATAACAAAGGCAGGATTAGCCTTCTACCCATCTCACCACATGGCACCTGGGAAGATTACATCAGCCAGCACTCAAACAAGCCTGGGACACAGACAAAGCCTACAAAGTTAGCTAAGACCGCTGCCCGCTGGGAGTCTGACCACCAATGGGATACATTTCTTACACAGGAACAGGAAACACTAAGGTGGGGTCCAACAGAGGGTATAAAGCCCAGGCACTCTCAGCATCTCGGCCCCTTTTTTTCTTCACCTAGCCTTGTGGTCTTGTCCACCCTTGAACCTTCTTTCCAAACAACTTCCATGATGCCAGTGTCTTTTTCCCAGCTTGGAACTGAACCCAGAAGGATATTTCTTCCAACACCAGTATCTGCATGAAACTACCTAGAGAATTAATTCTGCTAGTTCTGAATGTGCTATTGTAGGAAGTTAGCACCTACCCCTCTCCAAAAAAATGAAATATCCTAGGAAATATTAAAAAGGCAGAATATTTCCCTTAAAAAGGGTAGAAACTCAGAAGCAGAAATTCACCTCAGAAGCAAAAGCTCACTCCAGTTTTGTTAATGGGAAGGCCATTAAGGCCTGGGCCAGAGTATTTTACATAACAAAGATCTCCAAGTAGAATTGCCTAAAGCCCTTTCATTACATCATAGTCCAGCAAGGCTCAACCAAGCCTGGAACTCAGGTGAAGCCATGTGGTCTAGACAAAGCCTACAAAGTTAGCTAAGACCCCCGCCCCTGGGAGTCTGACAGCCAATGGGATACATTTCTTGCACAGGAACAGGAAACACTAGGTTGGGGACCCAACAGAGGGTATACTATCACCATCTGCTAATCTCACATAGTTTTCCTACATACCTTGTCACAATTTGAATTTCTCAATGGAGGAATGGTAATGATAAAAGTAAATAGAGTGATGTTTGCTTGAAACTTCTATTCAAACATTAAATACAGTAAGTGAGAAGAACTGCTACTATCTTATTCAGTTATAATATATTATAGGTTGGTGAAGGAATACCCCTAAAAATTTTAGGAGATGGTACATTCCAACAACTGTCTGCCAACTCAGAATCCCTTAATATTAAACAGATGTTGGCTACTGATGAAAACAAATGCTAGAATCATAAGGCTGGGAGGGATCTTGGAGGTCTTCTAGACCAACCCCTGTCCAAGGAAAAGGTCCTTATATCATCCTGGACAAATGATTGTCTGATCTTTTCTTGAAAGCTTCCAGCGAGGGAGTACTCATAACTCTTGAAGGCAAGCTAGTTTATTAATTGTTATCACTGTCAGAAAGTTTTCCTTTTAGTTCCAGGTTGGATCACCCTCTAACTAGCTTCCACCCATTACTTCTTGTTCTTCCCTCAGGTGCTTTGCAGAATAAATTAACACGCTCTTCTCATTGCAAGCTTTTCAAGTATTGGGAGACGGCTAATATGTCACATTTGAGTCCTTCTGTTCATTAGACTACACAAACCTAGTCCTTTCAACTCTACAGTTTAGTTTCCAGACCCTTTATCATCTTTGTTTTTCTTCTCTGCTCTGTTTCTAGGATCTCAGCATTTTTTTTTCTATTGTGGTAATCAGAACTGGATACATAAAATGATTTATTCCAACCTTGGAACCAGTGGTGGGATTCAATTTTTTTTTACTACCAGTTCTGTGGATGTAGCTTGGCGGGTGTTGCTTGATAGGCATGGCAGGGGAAGGATACTATAAAATCTGCATTCCCATCCCACTCCTGGGGGAAGGATACTGCAAAATCCCCCCACCCCCACCCCACTAACCTGCTTTCCAGCTCCATTCTCCTGTGCAGGGCAACAAAACAAGACCCAGCCGATCAGCTGGGACTTGGGAGGCAGAAAATAGATGGGGGGGGGGCAGTCAGAGGTGGCATTTGCGGGTTCTCCAAACTACTCAAAATTTCTGCTACCGGTTCTCCAGAACTGGTCAGAACTTGCTGAATATCACCTCTGCTTGGAACCCAAAAGGCCCACATTGAAAAAGGAATCCTATTGTCCATCAGAACAAAGCCAGAGGCAGCTGAAGAATTGTTCTGAACTTGGAACACCACTCTTTAAAAATACATGCTTTGTTCTCAACTTGAAACACTTGAGGAAGGTTATTAATTGTTATTTTGTGTGACTAAAACTGTTGAAATGACCAGCCAAGTTGACAATTCTGTTGAAATAAAACTCTTGGAATTCATGAAGTCAAAATACTTGACATCCCCATCTGGAGCTCAAAACCTTTTGGGCTTCAATTATTTTACTTGCCTAGAAGGATTATATTGTGCTGTTTACTTTCTTTCCTGAGTTGGAGAAATGAGAATAAAAAGACCAAGCCAACAAGAAAATGTCCAGTTGTCATGACTCTACTTTGAGATGATTCCACCTGAGAACTTGAGAATCCACATCAACCAGAGGTGGTATTCAGCAGGTTCTGACCAGTTCTGGAGAACTGGTAGCGGAAATTTTGAGTTTGGTTTGGACAATCGGCAAATCCCACCTCTGACTGGAGATTTTACAGTATCTTTCCCCTGCCACGCCCATCAAGCCAGGCCCACAGAACCGGTAGTAAAAAAAATTGAATCCCACCATATACATCAATATATTTCCACGAACTTTGAGGAAGAAACTGTAAGGTTGATAGAGGAATACCCCTAAGAATTTTCAGAGTTTGTACATTTTAACAACTCTCTGACTACTCATATTCCCCTAACCAATTTGTTCAGACTGAAGAAGCTGCTTGGATGAGCAGTGAAAGGTCTCCAATAAATAAGAAAATAAGTCTTGGTTCAAGTCTCAGACCAAAATAAAAAGAGTTAGCTAACAGGGTTTGGTTTGTAAGAGAAACACATTCATCCTACAAACTGAAAGGAGCTTCTTGGATGAGAAGTTTTTCTTCAAAGGAAAAAAACAAACAAACAAACAAGAAAGTCCAATTGTCTTTTGGAAAAAAACACCTTTGGGACAACCATAACCTGGTTGATTGAGACTCTCCATAGCCACAAACTGAAAGTATACTTAAAGTAAGAGAGATAATTGAGTTAGGTTCACACAAAATGATGATAAATGGAGAATCTTCATATACTAAAACCCCAGGATGCAAACGTCTTGCAGTGCTCCATTCTGTTCCCTATATATCAACATCTGCATTTAATTTCTGAGTAAAGGTAATCCAAATAATAGAGTATTGTTAGAATGAGGACATTAATATCTGAAGCAGCTCAAGCTATTGAACATAGCTTGCTAATAGATTAAATAAGGGTGAATAACTAGAAGCTCTAAAGTAACACAGAGAGGTTCTAAATGAGTAACTCCTCAGTAAAGAAATGCTTGGGAAGGTGGCTTTTTCTGACTTAAGAATCATGTTTACTGCCAGAGATTGCATTTATTAATCCAATTTGGGGCTTTAAGATAACTTGAACTGATTTCCACATCATTTTGAACTAAACTCCAAAGCCTGGACAGAAACTTGTATGCATGCTCATGTGCATTTATCTAATACAGGTAATCCTTGACTTACAACCATTTGTTTAGTGACTGTTTGAAGTTACAACAGTACTACAAAAAAATGACTTATGACCATTTTTCACACTTACAGCTGTTGCAATATCTCCGTGGTCATGTGATCAAAATCTGAATGCTTGGCAATTGGTTCATATTTATGATGGCTGCAGGATCCCTGGATGAAGTGACTCCATTTTGTGACCTTTTGACAAGCAAAATCAATGGGGAAGTCAGATTCACTTTACAATCGTGGTACTAATTGAACAACTGCAGTGATCCACTTAGCAATGGTGTCAAGAAAGGTCACAAAATGGAGCAAAACTCACTTAGCAGCTGTCTTGCATAGCAATGGAAATCTTTGGGTGATGACCCAGGGTGGGATACAAAATAAACACAACTCACTTAGCAGCTGTCTTGCATAGCAATGGAAATCTTTGGGTGATGACCCAGGGTGGGATACAAAATAAACACAGTCACGAAAACAGGTGAAGCCCCTTTTATTCCTTCTCCTTGCTTCAAAGCTCCAAAATGCCATTTAAACTAAAAATGCCTATAAATTATAAAGAGTTAAAACAACACAAACCACACTGAAGCGATTAAGGAAACCAGACAAGATAAGGGCTTGAAGACGTCCACAGATATCGGAACGCACACTGGGAAGGACGTCAAACTCAGAGTGGAACGACTGACTAGAGATATTTCCTCGCTTTGTTTCCAGCACTCGCCCTTATGCATGTCCGTCCTTTTAACCAGTTCTCACAGCTACAGCCCATGAAGAGGATCAAGGCTCTTTCCTCCCTCATAGACCATGCCATTCCCATCTCTCCCTTATCCTCTCCTCCCTGCGTGCCCTAGGATGAAGAGGGCCTGGGTCCTCCTCTGACTGCCCAGTTGGCCCCTGCCCCTCCCCAGCCTCCTCCACACCCTCCGGAGCCACACTTCCACTCCCTGTCGGCTGTTCCTCCTCTCCCTCAGAGTCAGTCTCCACCAGGGGCATGACACTTTGGCTCAATTGTGGTCGTAACTTGAGGATGACCTGGGTACACTTTCCTCAAGGTATGTTTCATATACTCAGTGGTGGGATTCAAATATTTTTACTACTGGTTCTGTGGGTGTGGCTTAGTTTGATGGGTGTGGCAGAGGAAGGATACTGCAAAATTCCCATTCCCTCCCCACCCCATTAACCTGCTTTCCAGCTCCGTTCTGCAGGGCAACAAAAGAAGACCCAGGAGGAAGAGAATAGATGGGGGCGGGTCAGTCAGAGGTGGTATTTTCTGGTTCTCCGTACTACTCTAAATTTCTGCTACCGGTTCCCCAGAACTGGTCAGAACCTGCTGAATACCATCTCTGCATATACCTATCCCTTACATACATTTTATATCCCCAAAATGGATAAGGAACGTTTTTTAAAAAAGAGCCATGCTTACCATAGTAATTCCCACTACCTTCTATGTCAGATAACAGAAAATCAGAGTTGGAAGGGACCTTGTAGGTCATCTAGTCCAACCCCCCACCCAAGCGGGGAACCCTACACCATTTCTGACAAATGGTAGTCCAATCTCTTCTTGAAAGTCTCAAGTGATGTCAGATGACCTCAGGATAAAGCAGTGGGCCTTTGGAAACTCTTCAGAAACTTAAAAGATGTAAAACACTGTTCAGTTACACCAATATATTGGGTGCCCCACTCAAATGCTGGTGGTTACTTTTAAATTTAGATGTAATCTAGTCTTTGATAGGCCACTTCAGAAAACAGTGCTTCATCCACAATGTTCTAGTATCTTGAGGAAGGAATGGAAACATAATGCAAAGCACAACCTTTGTCCTTGGTTTGATAATCAGTACAGTGTTTATTTATTTATTTACAGAATTTATTGGCCGTCCATCTGTAATCCCAGAACAGTGTAATAATATTCTGGGATTACAGGTAATTCACGTGTAGCAATTACTGTGAGGACTGGCAAGTTGATTGTTAAGCAAAGCGGTCACTAAAATGAAACTGCTACTGTCCTTATGATCTTGCCTCAGATTGGCTTTACAGACTTGCAAATATCTTATATGCAAGAAATGGTCATAAAGTTACCTTTTCATCCCCATCTGAATTGAATGAGTCACTAAATAAGGACTACTTTTATACTGGCTGGAATTATTCTTCACTACCAACATTTGATATGTAAGGCCGTTGAATTATGAAAGGTTTAACCATATGATTTCACATAATAATGTTACCGAGAAGAAATGCCACCAGGTTTGGAAAAGGAAAACGTACAATAGAGCTGTGAGTCATGTTTTCATCTATAATTGGATTTAGAAGTCTTACATTAAAAATCAGAATTTTTGAACATCATTCCATGAAATCAATTGAATATTTCTGAAGCACATTTTCTAGATAATTCAACCAGAGTCACGTATCATGTTCTTCTACAATTTCTTTCAACCTATCTCTTCTTCACTGTATGTTCATCTCTAAAATAATGCATCTTTCACTGCTTGGGGCAATGAGATAAGAAAGTCTGCGTCAAGTAGCAGGTGCATAGAAAATTTGGTTTGACAGAAAATTGAAATGAGCAATTTATTTCAAGGGCTATGGACACCTGTTCATTCTTGTTATTTTGCTTTCTTGTTTTCCTGTTCAATTAAAATCATTCAGTTAATTATAGAGCGTGTGATTAGCTTATATGGATCTTAAGATACCATAATTTGCATGTATGTTGTGAATAAAGCAAAGGAGATATAGTTAGATTTGGGCAGGAAGATTTGAAAGCTTAAAGACATATTTGCATAGACAATGAAATATCATTTGATTTTAAACTTTGGTCAGCTAAGATGAAGATAGTGGGATCTCTGATGTACATTTGAAGTATTTCTATATTGTTCTGCACATCCTTTAGTTTTACCCCCTTTCTGCACTTCGCATATTATATCTGGAGGAATATTTTGAAACATTTTTAATTTTATAATTTCTTTCACTTAAAAACCTATCATAGCCTTTCTTCTTGATTTTGAAGAACTGCTCAGTGTCACAAGATTGAGTATTTATATCATTAACTAAGTTGAAGTGAACGAGATAATTTAGAATGAATCTTGAGAGTTTTACAGGAAACTATGAATGTCATAGCTTCAAAACATGAAATAGAATTAACTTATGAAAACTTATTTTGTCACTCATGTCTGCCTGATAATTTTAATCAAATTAAGTGCTGTCTGTTAGTAGATATTTCCCCTTTTAATATTCTATAAGTCCCTTTAAAATAATTTAGTCAGAAATATGAACTTTAGTCTCATTGCAATTAAACACAATTTACATTATATTTATATGTCTTTTGAATTCACTGAATTCAGTTTTGCCTCCAAACTCTTTATCATCAGACACTGAAAAGTTTCTGTGAGCAGGCATGCCTGCTTTTTGGCAATAATACATGGAAAGTAGACTGGGCAATGAAGGAGTTGTTGGTGTTTTGTTTCTGCCATATGGACTGGAGGGGTTGTGTGAATGCAGATACAGTTGGAGAGAAATTTCCTGGAGTAAGGAGGGATCTGCAACTGAGACCCAGCAGAAGCAAACAGGATTAGAAAACAAGATCTGGAGATCTCGTTGGTAGAAATGACAGCTGTGTTCAGAAAGAAATTCTAGACCTAGAAAACTAGAACTACGCCGCTTTCGGTCTGATCTAAGTATGGTATATAAAATCATACATTGCAATGTCCTACCTGTCAATGAATACTTCAGCTTCAACCATAACAACACAAGAGCACACAATAGATACAAACTCAAGGTTAACCGCACCAAACTTGATTGCAGGAAATACGACTTCAGCAACAGAGTGGTCAATGTCTGGAATACTCTACCTGACTCTGTGGTTTCTTCCCCAAACCCCAAAAACTTTAACCTTAGACTGTCTACTATTAACCTCACCCCTTTCCTAAGAGGCCTGTAGGGGATGTGCATAAGCGCACCAATGTGCCTACCGTTCCTGTCCTGTTGTTTCTTTTATTTTTCTTATATGTATCCATGTATTCATAACTATGTTTATACTTATACCTATTATCTTGTAAGCAGTTGACAAATCAAATAAATAAATAATAAATAAATAAATAAAGATGAGACCAGGAAAAGCTTAGTGGATTGTTTCGATGGAGTCCATGAACCACACGCTCTTTCCTGGCTTACTCTCCTTAGGATCCTGGACCAACTTTATTTATCCTATCCTGAACAAATTGCCCGGCAGACAACACAACTTGTATTGGTTCCTTCTTTGATCATTATTGAGATATATCCTTCTAGGTTGCTCAGTTCTCCACTTCTTTACCCTAAACTACCTTCAACCCATATGATACTGTGAACATCCTGTTTGGTTGCAGCTACCTTGCTGAAATTGGAGGAGTAGGTAATTCAAGAGCACACGTAATTCATGTTTACTGCTGTTATGACTGATAGGTCAGGGGCAATAAGAGTCATACAGAGAGAAAGGATGTGGCATAAAAAGGAAAGAGTTAAAAAAAAGAAGCTATGTGAGGATATCCTTGAAGAACACAGAAAAGTACAGAGAATAGTCTATGCCAGTGATACAATTAAATCAGAATAACGAGAGACAAATGAATAAACTCTTGTTCCCTCATTTTCCACGGAAATATTTTTTTTTCTTTGAGAGAATAGATGAGGGCAGAGTTAAGAGAACAGTTGAAGGTTTTTCTGAAATATAACAGCATTACTTTAGTTGTGCCTTCAGTTTGGTTCCTGAGACCTATTCGCCAGTGGAAGTTAGTTCCTCTTTTTGTAGGAGAATGGAAAACTTTGCTTTCTTGAAAAGTATGATGTGGACATTTGTAAGGCGCTTTAAAGGATAACAGAATAACAGTGTTGAAGCCCTATACCATTTCAGACAAATGGGTATCTAATCTCCTCATAAAAACTCCAGTGTTAGAGCATTCAAAATTTCTGGAGGCAAGTTGTTCCACTGATGAATTGTTCTGACTGTCAAATTGTGTGAAATTTCTCCTCAGTTCTAGGCAGTGGTGGGATTCTACCAGGTTCCCTACCAGTTCAGTGAGCATGCACTTTGTACGTGCGCTCACGCCTAACACGTGCACATGCAGCTTTCCAGACATCAGCTGAGGCTCTGCCACACCAATCAGCTGAGAGGATAAAGAACAGAAAAGTAAGTTAGGAAAAGAGAACCTACTACTAATTGTGCATCTGCCTTGGTCTTCTGTTTTATCCAAATAAACTTGTCAGAAATGTAATTATTTTCCTGACATACTGAAGCAGTTTCAGATTGCAAATGGAAAGAAATGGATGACGTGAATAATTAATAACTTGATGTCTAATGAGTCAGTTTGTTTTAAAACCACATTTGGGATAGAACCAAATACTAACATTATAATTTAAGAACTTTTAAAGACCCTTAGCTGTTCCAAGCCAATGATTTGAGCATCTGGCTGTAGAACATCTGTTTTACCAAAGGGGACAATGGTTTTTCAGTAGAACATGAAGAATTATGGGCTGAATTAGCATATTGCACATCCAAGACATGCAAATGTTTGAAAAGTTAAAATCTGGAGAAATCCTTAATCTAACAAAAATGATAAAATACCAAACCAAAGCCCACTTTCAGTAAAGACAGTGATACATTTGCAAACATCATTTGGATTTTTACCCCTTTAACAACTGAATTCTAACCGTCAACCCCAACATTTGGAGCTTCCTGAAATTCATCCCCAAATAATGTGAGGGAGTACAATTCACAGTGCAATTTCCATAACTATCCATGATATCTATGTGAGATATTTTGCGGAAGCTATCATACTGAGGAAAAGGTAGTGTAATGTATTTGTAAATATATATGATCTAAGTCAATTCTATGCTAAGTGCAACAGAAAACAATCTCTAAGGAACCCATTGTGATATATTTCTATTAAATGTAAATTGAGTTACAAGTTTAATAGATGTGGCCAATCTTTAGGTGCCAATCCCAAATGCATTTCCTACAACATTTCTAAGAAGTAGTAGACATTCTTTAATCCTTCTTACACATTGTGCTAAGAAATAAATAATATGCACCAACATTCCTACCATCCCTGTCCTATTGTTTCTTTTATTTTTCTTATGTGTATCCATGTATTCATAACTATGTTTTTACTTATACCTATTATCTTGTAAGCAATTGACAAACCAAATAAAATAAAATAAAAATAAAAATGGCTACTGCTGGGCTACAGAAAAAAGGGATGCCTGGACTCACTCTTTCTTTTGCAACCTATCTTCAAGATGAATTACTTTAAGTCAGGAGTGTAAAACTCAAGGCCATCCTGGAAATTGTAAGAGGCTGGACCATGTCACCTCAGCCTGGCTCATGCTATACATGTATGCACGCAGGAGGCAGAGGGCTCCTATGTGCCTGCTGGGATGGGGTGGGCCAGGCCTATGCATGTGTGTACCTGCACAGCATGGGCCATGCTGTAGCGATGTGGGCCAGCCCCTTACAATTTCCAGGACGGTTGCATGGGCCGGATCCGACCACGACTTTTTCGCCAATAGGTAAAGTGACACATGTGTGAAACTATGATCACTGTGAAAAATACAGGTGCAGTGGCTGGAAGAAGAAGCAGTCACCGTTGAATAGAATAGAATAGAATAGAATAGAATAGAATAGAATAGAATAGAATAGAATAGAATAGAATAGAATACTTTACTGGCCAAGTGTGATTGGAATTTGTCTTGGTGTAAATACTCTCAGTGTACATAAAGAAAAGGTACATTCATTAAGAATCAAGAATCGTAACGTATAACACTTAATGATAGTCATAGGGTCCAATCAACAATCAAATCTTACTAGGAAACAGTCAATATAAATTGTAAGGATACAAGCAACAAAGTTACAGTCCTACACTCAAAAGTGGGAGGGGATGGGCGATAAGGAGTGATGAGAAGATTAACAGTAATAGTAGTGTATACTTTGTAATAGTTGAACAGTGTTGAGGGAATTATTTGTTTAGCAGAGTGATGGCTTTTGAAAAAAACTGTTCTTGTGTCTAGTTGTTCTGGTGTGCAGTGCTCTATAGCGTCATTTTGAGGGAAGGAGCTGAAACAGTTTACGTTCAGGATGTGAGGGGTCTGTAAATATTTTCACAGCCCTCTTTTTGACTCGTGCAGTATACAGGTCCTCAATTGAAGGCAGGTGGGTAGTAATTGTTTTTTCTGCAGTCCTAATTATCTTACTTATAGTACTGGTAGTCCTTGACTTACAATAGTCCATTTAGTGACCATGTCAGGAGAAGCGATGGAAGAGGCCGGGCATCAGGTATCCCAGTAATGATGATGAATTATGAGAGTCAGCTAGCTGTCAGGATTCCGGCAATTACCCCAATTAAATCATGAGTCTCAAGCCAAACTTCCAAAACTTCAAAAGGATTTAATTGGAATTAACATGTCCAGCACTGCCTGGGTGTAGCCGACTCTGAGACATATAATTCTCACCCTTGACCCTGGTTTTCCCCCACCCCCCGGGTGTATCGTAATTCCTATTCTCCAATGGGACACATCCATAATCAAGAGTCATCAATCATGCTCTCCAGTTAAAATTTTGCACAGCAGAAACTTCAGTCATCTAGTTACTCTCTTTGAAAACTATTTATGGAATACACTTTCGATTTCCAAGCTGCCGCATTGCTCCCCCTCCCTTTCTATTGGCAACTCTAAAAAGACCATAGAAATGTTTTATGAGTTGACAGACAGTTCAAGGTTACAATGGCACTCAACAAAGTGACTTATGACCACTTTTCACACTTATGGCTGTTGCAGCATTCTCCTGGTCACAGGATTTACATTCAGATGCTTGACGACGGCTTCATATTTACGACGGTCATGTGACCATATTTTGCTATTTTCTGACAAGCAAAGTCAATGGGGAAGCCACATTCACTTAACAACTATGTTATTAATTGAACAGCTGCAGGGATTCACTTAACCAATGTGGCAAGAAAAGTCGTAAAACAGGGCAAAACTTGCTTAACGAATTTCTCACTTAGCAACATAAATTCTGGGCTCAATTGTGTTCATAAGTTGAGGACTAGCTGTAATTATTTTGCCAATACAAAATTGAAGGTAGTGCCATAAGAATATTGCCTTTTCTCCCTTTATGCCTGTGAATCTCGATGACCCAATAATTCCAAATAGACAACAAGACTTCCTTATTCACCTAACACATAATTACCACCTGTAATTTGTTACCATCTGCATAGCTTTAAAAGCGAATCACAACTAATTTGAGTAGGATAAAGGTATTAGTGTCTATTAGCCATATTAATTATTCAAGCAATAAATTCCAAAATCCCCAGTTGCTGTGGATACCAACAAGAGAGTGCGGTTAAACCTGTATTTGAGGAGAATAGCCCTCAAATCAGTTATTGATGGAACAGGCCCAAGCCCACAGCAAAATCAAATTGAGTTCAACTCTTGATTTGTTTATCCTTAAGGGATAGAAAGGTATAGGCTTCTGACCCACTAGATACAGTATATCCTGAGAGATCCTAAACTGCGGCTAAACTGAACTCTTCATTCCTCTCCCATGCAGCTCAGGATGGTGTAGTCTGTTCATCTGGGCCTCTCTCTGGGAAAGTTTTGTGTTGCCAAAAGTCCCCTCCCTCTGAGGATGTAGGACAGGGGTGTCAGACTCACATTGTCACGGTGGCATCATGTGACGTATTGGCAGAGGTAGTATTCAGCAGGTTCTGACCAGTTCTGGAGAACCAGTAACGGAAATTGTAAGTAGTTAAGAGAATCAGCAAATACCACCTCTGACTGGCTCCGCCCCCATCTATTCTCTGCCTCCCGAGTCCCAGCTGGGAGGGACTAGGTCTTCTTTTGTTGCCCTGCACAGGAGAACGGAGCTGGAAAGCAGGTTAGTGGGGTGGGGAGGGAATGGGGATTTTGCAGTATCCTTCCCCTGCCACGTCCACCAACAGAACTGGTAGAAAATAAAAAAATAAAAAAAAATAAATTAAATCCCACCACTGTGTATTGGGATTTTCTCCCCCTTCGCTAAACTGGACGTGGCCAGTGTGTGATGCATCCGGCCCATGGGCTGAGAGTTTTGACAGGCCTGATCTAGGATAACTTGCCCTGGCTGACTCGCCCTGGTCATCTCATACTCCAGTCGACTCACTCCAGCCAATTCTCTACAGGACAACTCATTGTGGTCAACTCACCACAGGACAACTCAATCCAGGATAACTCAAGAGAGGGACAAGTGAATTCTCATGGGCCTTGTCTTACTTTAGATTTTAACCTACTCAAGTTAGACATCCCTGAGGCTGGAGTGAGATGCAATTCTACTTATCCCTTCCTTGAGTTATCCTGCCTTGAACTGTCTTGCAGTGAGTTGTCCTGTGGCGAGCTGGCCATGGTGAATTCTTCCACGGTGAGTTGGCTGGAGCAAGTCAGCCATGGTGAGTTGGCCACGGTGAAGTTGGCTAGGCTGAGTCATCCCATTCTGCCCTCTGTTCCTCCAAGGGCCCTTTCCATTACATTGCTAGGTGTATTGATCCTATTATATAGTCCAGTCAGGCAATACCTTCCATATTTTAAAGAGAAAAGAAGCAAGATATCTGTGATCCTTCCATTTGTATTGCAAAAGAATTCAACTTAATCTTTCAAGGAAAGGCCCTTAGGATATGAATTCAAATTGTCTGAGAAAAACCGAATGTATTCATATTTTTATTACAAGTACTGTTTTACTGAAGCAAACTGTGTCAGAGACTGTTGTGCTACGAATTAAGAACAAGCAATAAAATAACATCCATAAAGATGTCAGAGACCATCAATATCATTGTTACTTCCTCACAGTCACCAATTAAATTCTTCAGAGCTTTGACCATATTTCCTACAAGCTGAGGTGATGAAGCAATATACAAGTATATGAATACCCTAATTTATGTAATGTTGTTTTAATGCATTCTATTTATTTATTGTTCCTCACACAAGTATCAAATTCTACACCAGCTGATACATTTTGGCTTTTACCATTAATGTATCTTTTGGGCTCACAATTACTTATAACATGCTAATCAGGCATATTTTCTTCTCAGTATTATTAGCTTGCCACTTCAAAAATGTGCCTGCTATGATTTAAAGACAGCTTTTGAATAACCTTGCTTTCTTCGTGGCATAGTAAAATTATACTCCCCTTTCCTCCGCAGGTTTTTTGCAGACTGCTTATTCCATCAGGGCAATTTGCTGTAATTAAGATGTGTGCATTCTGAAACTGTAGCTATTTATCCAGCCCAAAGATTGGTTCAAGACTGTTGCAGATGCTTGCTTTAGCATTATAAACAAGACTGAAGCTCAGGTTATACTGAGACCTTCATATTTGCTCAACTGACCTGTTTGTGAGACAATACTTTCAAGAGAGCAAAACACTATTTTGTGTTGATGCAACTTGCAACAAATAATCAGACATCTTACTTCTAATCTTACAATGCTTCTCCTCTGGAAATATAGAATTTCTAACTAGGGCATACAAAACCTTTGCTAGACCAATACTCGGATATAGCCCGACTGTCTGGAATCAGCACTATATATTAGACATTAATACAATTGAGTGAGTCCAGAAGTATTTCACAAGAAGAGTACTACACTCCTCTGCTCGCAACAGAATACCCGATATCACTAGGTTTGAAATTTTGGGCTTGGACAACCTTGAACTACGCTGCCTATGGTTGGACTTAAGTGTAGTATACAAAAGTATCTGCTACAGTGTCCTACCAGTCAATGACTACTTCAGCTTCAACTGCAACAATACAAGAGCACACAACAGATATCAACTCAATGTTAACCGCTCCAAACTTGATTGCAGAAAGTATGACAGCAACAGAGTGGTCAATGCCTGGAATGTACTACCTGACTCTGTTGTTACATCCTCAAACCCCCACTCCTTTAACCTCAAACTATCTACAATTGACCTCACCCCATTCCTAAGAGGTCTGTAAGGGGCATGCATAAGTACAAAATCATGCCTACCATCCCTGTCCTATTGTCCCCATTTATTCGTACCTATTTCCTGTATTCTTACTCATGTTTATACTTATACCTATTATCTTGTAAGTGATTGAAAAATCAAATAAATAAATAAAAATAAATAAATAAATTATTTTCAGTGACTACCTGAATGAAATGCAATGATGGAGTAATTTGATTCCACATAGTGTGGAGAATTTTTGCTTCAAACTAAAACAGATTTGTAACACTTTATAAAGAGAGGCAAGCAAAGTAGTTCACTTTGACGTAGTAATGTTCAAGTGAAATTACTGTCCATGAGGACATCTGACAGATTAAGAGCAGGCTTCATTGGATGAGTAATGTAGTCTTCTCACTTCTCAGAAAAACAATGACTACCAACATGTCTTCAATTGAGGACCTGTATACTGCACAAGTCAAAAAGAGGGCTGTGAAAATATTTATAGACCCCTCATATCCCGGACATAAACTGTTTCAACTCCTTCCCTCAAAACCACACTATAGAGCATTGCACACCAGAACAACTAGACACAAGAACAGTTTTTTCCCGAAAGCCATCACTCTGCTAAACAAATAATTCCCTCAACACTGTTCAACTATTACAAAGTCCGCATTATTTTTACTGTTAATCTTGTCATCACTCCTTATCACCCATCCCCTCCCACTTGTGACTGTAACTTTGTCACTTGTATCCTTACGATTTATATTGACTGTTTCCTAGTATGATTTGATTGTTGATTGTACCCTATGACTATCATTTTGTGTTGTACATTATGATTCTTGATTCTTAATGAACGTACCTTTTCTTTATGTATAGTGAGAGTATTTACACCAAGACAAATTCCTTGTGTGTCCAATCACACTTGGCCAATAAAGTATTCTATTCTATTCTATTCTATTCTATTCTATTCTATTCTATTCTATTCTATTCTATTCTCAAAACAACAAAAACAGTTGAAGCGTGGTGGATATATTCAGCACTTTGGACAGGAAGATGGGCTGTAGGAGTGCTGGTATATTGAATATGAATTTGTCATGGACATATTTGTGGGTTGTTGTTTTTTTGTTTTCAACTTTTTGTTGATTTTTCAACTACATCAAGCCTATTTCAGTTGTTTCCCTGCAGTTTACATGGGATTTCTATCTGAAAAGGGGACTGTACTCTCAATATCTAATACTGATGAAGGTGTACAAGGCCCTGAGAATCTCTAGAGATTCTCAAGTAATCCAGGTCATGGTTATTCCAAATGTGTTTTTTTAAGGAGGCAACTGGACTTTCTTGTTTTTTTTTCCTTTGAGGACGTTTCCCTTCTCATCCAAGAAGCTTCTTCAGCTCTGACAGTATAGTGGAGAATGGAAGGATTTATATATAATGGTGTGGGAGTAGGAATGGATTTCCAGAGGAAAAAAATTGCAGACTTCAGGAACCATTTGCACTGCTCAGGTGACCCCAAAGACACAGATAAACCTCCAAGTGGTTCAACAACCCTCTAAAAGGATGCAAATGACCAGCTGTCTGCAAGGAATATGAATCTTTTCATTCTGCACTATCCTGTGGGAGCTGAAGAAGCTTCTTGGATGAAAAGCGAAATGTCCTCAAAGAAAAAAAACAAAGAAGTTCAATTGCCTCCCAAAAAGGCACCTTTGGGACAAGGCTCTGAGAATCACCACACGTACCACATACAAGGCTTATACCACATACAAGGTTGGAGGTGGTCCAGGGCCATTTTGATCTAAACTAACGTTATTCATTTCTTCACTATAGTCTCTCCTTCCCACTCTTTCCTGAGTGATTCTAGGATTACCACTTGTGAGCAAGGACTTTTATTCTTTATCTTGTGAGCGAGGACTTTTATTCTGTACACTCTGCAGTATAGCACAAAGCTTCCAGTGGGCAAATATGATTTGAAGGAGACTTAATTGATTCCCTCCTTCAAATCAGATCTTCCAGTCTCAGGGGTGATTCAAGGCACTGAATCAAATCAGAATGCCTTCCATCCGTTCAGAGAGAGTTGAAGATGATTGGGAAATGAGATGACATTCCAGCTTTGGGAGAGTTTTTAAAAAGTGCAGCTTTTTCTCCACGTACAGATAAAACTGAGGGAGGCGGAGTGGGGTTATGAGCTCTCTGATATGAACGCGAATAACTAGTCAGTGAATTTCTTCATCCCTGCAAAGACTGAAGACCAGAATACTTGGGGATATCCCATTGTGCTGATTGGGTCTTACTCTTCTGCCAGTGCTTTAAAGCAGTTTCATTTGGAGGAAGGCTCAGTTATATCTGGCAGCGCTTGTTCTTAAATCTAGCTTTCTCTTTCTTGCACGGTCATCTATTTTTCCTCAATTTCATTGTACTTTTACCCATTATCTTAGAAAAAGAAAAACACTGTCTCATCCAAGAATGTTCTTTTTATCTTTTGCATCCTTCCCCTTGCAATTCCTCTTCCACCCATCTTCCACCCCAGAGGTGGTATTCAGCAAGTTCTGACCAGTTCTAGAAAACCGGTAGCGGAAATTTTGAGTAGTTCGGAGAACTGGAAAATACCACCTCTGACTGGAGATTTTATAATATCCTTCCCCGGCCACACCCACCAAGCCATGCCCACAGAACCGGTAGTAAAAAAAAAAATGAATCCCACCACTGTTCCATCCTCCTCACTCCATTTTTTTTAGAAAATATGTTTTTTTTTCCTATTTCCTTTTCCTACCTATCTTTCTCTTGTCTTCTTGTATTGAATTGAGTCTTCTTTGTTTCCTGTGCCTAACATAAACTATTGCAAATAACTTAATCCAATAAAGAAGAATATTTGTCGCTCAGGGTTGATATGATGTGTTCTTGCTGCTATGTGTATACTGTGAAGAAGCCAACCTCAAACAGCCCAACCAAAGAATCTCTAAACCATCCAGCCAACAATGACAGATAAGCCACTAGAATATAAACTGACAGCGAACTGCACTCCTTACTAGCATTGGTGATGTTACTGTGATGGCCTGGGGTGCGGCACAAAAGCAACACAGTCAGATAATCAGTAGGCGTTCCTTTACTAGCTCCAAGTTTGCCCCCAGTGTCTTGGTTACCTTCCGGCTGGAGAAAAACTCTCCCAGGAACAGCCTTTGGCTGCAGAGAATCAAGTCCAAAACGTGGTCAACAAAAACTGTATGACAAAACCAAAAATTGAGGCAATTAGTCCAGAAAGGCAGAAGCAAGAATTCCAGATGTGAAGCACAGCAATAATTCAACATGGTTGGGAAGACGTCAGGAACACAGATAATCAAAGTCAACACAAGATAAACTCACATTTGCTACCAGTAGCTGCCACAATCAGCATACATTTCTTTTAAACTCTCTTTCTAGCTGTGGCTAATGAAGGGAATCAGGGCCTTTTCCTCCCCCATAAACTACACAACCCACATTGCTCTCTTCTCCGTTCCTCCCTGCATGCCCTAGGATGAAGAGGGGGTGGACCTGGTTCTTCCTCTGAACTACCTCTTCCTTGTTCTACATCTTCCCTGCTCTGCCCAGCTGGACTTTGCCCTTCCCCAGTTTCCTCCACAGCCAACAGAGCCATACTCCCAATCCCTGTCAGCTGTTCATCTTCCTCTTCGGATTCAGACTCCGACAGGGGGATGACATTACCTAGTTTGGGTAATGAAACATCTTCAAGAAAACAAGCAAGCTCAGAGAGCACCAAATAACTTAATCTATTTCTGTACGTGATGATGTCTGATAGACACAATAATAATAACAAACACTTACTTAGAGTTTTTATTGTTGTATAAGTAGCACTTAATGTGCATTAATGGCACTTAATGTGCCTTCAACTTATGAGCACAATTAGAACTGGAATTCCATCACTGAGGAAAGTGGTCTTTAACTGAGTCACCACTATTTTTTTTTAAAAAAATGCTGTGATCCTTAAGCGAGTCATGTAATCATCAACCAATTCATGCAGTCATTAAGAAAAACCAGCTTCCTCCATTGGCCTTGCTTGTTGAAAGTCCCCTGAGAAAGTTGTAAATTGTAATCCTGTGACCTCAAGACACTGCAACGATCATAAATACATGTTGGTTGCCAAGTGCCTAAATTTTGATGACACAGAATAGAATAGAATAGAATAGAATAGAGTAGAGTAGAGTAGAGTAGAGTAGAGTAGAGTAGAGCAGAATTGAATTGAATGGAATGGAATTCTGTATTGGCCAAGTGTGATTGGACATACAAGGAATTTGTCTTTGTGCAAATGCTCTCAGTGTACATAGAAGAAAAGATACATTTGTCAAGAGTCAAGGATCATCAGGTACAACACTTAATGATAGTTATAGGGTACAATAAGCAATCAAATCATACTAGGAAACAGTGAATATAAATCCTAAGGATACAAGCAACAAAGTTACAGTCAGTCACAAGTGGGAGGGGATGGGCGAGAAGGAGTGATGAGAAGATTAATAGTAATAATAGTGCAGACTTTGTAAATAGTTGGACAGCGTTGAAGAAATTATTTGTTTAGCAGAGTCATGGCGTTTGGGGAAAAACTGTCCTTGTGTCTAGTTGTTCTGGTGTGCAGTGCTCTATAGCATCGTTTTGAGGGTAGGAGTTGAAACAGTCCAGGATGTGAGAGGTCTGTAAATATTTTCACAGCCCTCTTTTTAACTCATGCAGTATAGAGGTCCTCGATGGAAGGCAGGTTAGTAGTAATTTTTTCTGCAGTCCTAATTACTCTCTAATTACATGACTGCAGGAATGCTGCACCAGCCATTAATTGCAGGAACTCGGTCATTTTTTTCAGCACCATGGTTGAATAATTGTTAAACAAATGGTCATAAGTCAAGGACACCTCTAATAAGCTACTTTTTAAGGTGAACTAGAATGTATAAGTTCAGCACAATACTCTTTTGCTGAATAATTTGAAAGTCATTACCTTTTCCTTTAAAAATTTAACAAGGATGTATGAAATTCATGGCCAACTAGGTGTTTCTGAAGTCATGGAGTTGTAGTGAGATCAGTGGGTAGACAGTGAAAGCTGGCCAATCTTTAGCAAGGAGATTGTGAGATTATACACTTGTACTCTGGACATCTGCTTCTTGTAAAGAAATCTGTGGTTTTTGTGGTTGACTTGTGAGTCAAGCAGTTGAGAATTGAGGGATTCCAAACAAGCTCACAGCCGTAATGTACTGTAGCTTTTATGGACAAAAGCTTTGCTGAACCACATTTCTTAATCACTTTTGGAAATTGCTTTTTAACTGCCCTTCAGCTATTAGGAACTTCCATAATGGGAGGTTTTAGAGTACCAGGTGAGTTTCCATGATTTCTTGGTGAAATAAGTTTTAAATACAAATGTAAGAACTTAATTTTTTTAAAAAAATTAATCACCTAAAGGATTGGAATGTTGATTTTGGAAAGTTACAAACGGACTAATGGTTCAGATGTATTTGAAATAAGATTTGGAAATTAATTACAAGAATTCTTCCCATGGGAAAATGCTTTCATTTAAAACCCTTTAAAAAGAGAGAGAGAGAGAGAGGATGGGATTTTGAAAGTTGGCAATTAGAGGGAAACAGAAGGAACTAAAGATTACAGGTGATGGGAGTAGTACACTTGGCTTACTAATGCAGAATAGAGCAAAATATTTTAACACTCAAATATTGAAGGATATTTTGAACAATGGACCTAGAAGGTAATTTCAAAAATGTCTGCCATTATGAATAAAAGGTTTTCCTTCTCCAGTTGATTCTGACTCTAGAGGGCAGTGCTCATCTCCATTTCCTAGTTGAGGTAGACTCTTCTATGGTCACATGGCCAGTATGACTATATGCTGAAGTTCACAGAATGCTGTTACCTTCTCACCAAAGTGGTACCTATTAATCTGTTTGCATTTGCAGGTTTTCAAACTTCTAGGGTGGCAGGAGCTGGGGCAAGTAATGGGAGCTCACCCACTGTGCAGTGCTTGGGTCTCGAACTCAGGCTGTCAACTTTCCAGCTGACAAACTCAGTTTTTTTAACTGCTGAGCCATTGTGCCCATTGATGTCTTATGGATAGACTGTCTTTCAAAGATGTAATGGAAGAGGAACAGGTTTTATCAGAAAACAGAGACTGATTTGAAAGTGGATTTAAAAGCGACGGGCTACAAGAATGTTAAAGAAGTTGCTGCTGCAATTGATATACAAAAGAAGCTGGCTGATATCATAAAAATTAAGAGGAATATACAAATAATAAACTGAAAAAGATATCTGGATAGCTTTCCTATACTGGATTTACAAAATATTTCCTTTACATTTTGGAAGGATTTTGTGAGAAGGGACAAAGAGGAAATGAAAAGAAATAAACTTCTAGGGGAGTATTTGAAGGGATCAAGAATGACTTGTGATTCTTCCAAATTGAGTTCTTCTTAATTCATATCTATAGATAAAATCTTGCCAGATTGAGCACTCTACCGCCTGCAGCTACAGTACACTTTGTGAACTATTAGGGAGGAGTTCTCTTTACTCTCTTTCTCTCCCACATAATATTTGGACTAAGTTGCCTCTTACTCCTCTGGAATGCAGCCTCTCCTTCCTGGAAATCCACTTCTTTCCTACATTCCTACCTGATTTGTACACCCCTATTATAAAGATTCTTATGTATCATCTCTCTTTCTCATCTATCTTTCTATCCTATCTATCTATCTATCTATCTATCTATCTATCTATCTATCTATCTATCTATCATCCATCCACCCATCCATATAGCAAACCAACTATCTATATATCTATCTGTCTGTCTGTTTGCCTGCCTGCCTGTCTGCCTGTCTATCTATCCAATCTATCTGTCTGTCTGTCTATCTATCTATCTATCTATCTATCTATCTATTTATCTATCATCTATCCATCCATCCATCCATCCATCCATCCACCCATCATCTATATCTGCCTGTCTGTCTGTCTGTGTGTCTGTCTGCCTGTCTATCTATCCAATCCATCATATATCCATCCATCCATCCATCCATCTATCCATGTCTGTCCAATCCATCATCTACCTACCTACCTACCTACCTACATATCTATCTATCTATCTATCTATCTATCTATCTATCTATCTATCTATCTATCTGTCATATGGCACTTCTAATTATGGATTCAGGATTTGACCTTGACTAAATGGACTGGTGAATCTTCAACTGATCTACAGAGCCTATTATCCCTTCCTTGTGACAATTCCCTGCTTAGCAGCCTCTCTCACCTTCGCAACTTTATTTTAGAACTTAGTTAATTACCCTTTGATCTGCTAATTGCTTGTTACCTATGATCTCTTGTTCTTCCTAGCCAATAAAAATGTTGTTCCTTTCACAAGAATTGCCATACTGGGAAGAAACAGTGAGACATCTGGCCCAGTTTTTTGTCTCCAACTGTAGGCAATGATGGCTTTGCACTTTAATGCAGACACACTGACTGATTCTGCCCATCCTTTCACCTGCAGACTCCAGAGAAGCAAAAACCAGCTTCCTGCACACCTGCTCTCTTTGTTTCATCCTCATGGACAGCCTCTGTACAGACAGCAGATGTCTTTCCTGAATTGTCCATGGTGAACATGTCCTTCATTAGAGGGAGGGGTACACATTTTCCACAGATACCGCTCAAATTTCGGTAGTAGGAACATCACAGGGGCCGCCACGTCAGGTCTGGCAGGTTGGATGAACCCTTTCAAATTCTTGTCGATAAACGATCTCACCTCTAACTCCTTTGGGGTCATGAATACATCTTTGGTTTCGGTAGTGTCACCCCAGTAGAAATTCAATGCTGCAATCGGTTGACCTCAGAGGAGCTTCATGGAGGCCTCTTCGCTAAAAACTTCTCTCTTAGGTCCCAGTACTCTTTCGGATTTTCTCCTCCCCTTCTATGCTCGGCCCTGTGGAAGCTGTCTCAGCAGGGGTTTGGGGCTTGGGATGGGGATTCTCCCCGGTTTAAGGGGGTTTGCTCCTCCCTTCCTGGAGGTTGGTCAGTACGAATCCGTATCCACCCCTTTCTCCAGTTTACTTGGGGATTCCATTTCCGAAGCCAGGGCAATCCCAAGATTAGGGAGTGTTCCATCCCGGAGCCACAATAAAGCACAAGGTCTCGCTGTGGGTTCCCATGGTCATCTCTAAGGGCTCCGTTATAAACCGTGCAGGGCAACTCCCCGCTTCAGACCCATCTAATTGGTAAAAGGATATGGGCGTTTTCAAATTTCTCAGTCCAATGCCCATGCCTTTAACTACTTTCATGCTAATTAGGCACCTCGTGCACCCCAGTCCAATAAGGCCAGCATTTCCCTCAGTACCCGAGGTGGGCACCCTTAATTTAATTGGAATGGTAAGGGGGCCCCGGTTAGGACTTACCGAGACGTCATCTTCCGAGTCGGTCTCACTCTCGCCGGGAGGAGTCGGGGTCCCAGCTCTTTCCCGCTGGGGAGTGACTTCTACAACCTCCCCTATTGTTAGCCCGGTTTCGCGAGGCCTGGTTGGGGAGGATTCGGCTTCCTTCCAGGGCCCCGTCCTTTTTTGGATCTGGTTTGACTCGACAATCCGCACTCGGTGGCCTTCCTTCCCACAACGGAAACAGGCAGTGGATTTGGCCCTTGTCATCACCCCCTCCCTTCCGGGGCTTAGGGATCTCTCAGAGCCGAGGAGGGAGCATGGTGCTCCATGCGGAGCCTCCTCTGCGTCTACTTCGGCCAGATCTATTTCCACCTCTTCCGCTAACAGGTACCACAACTGCAAGTCATGGGGATCCCTTCTGGAGATGCACATGTGGTATACCTCTTCATTTAGGCCATCTTTGTAGGCTTCTATTAGAGCTTCCTGGGACCAGCCTCAATGCGATATGCCAGCTGTCTGAACTCTTGGGTGTAGTCAGCAACTGATCTTCCCCTTGAGTTATGGTTTTCATCCTGATCCTGGCCCTTCTCTCTGCCAGAGGGTCTTCAAACCTCCTCCTCAAGGCAGTCATAAAACATCAAGGCTTCGCAGTTGGGGGAGTTATCATTATACAGAGTCACCACCCAGTCAGCTGCCATCCTCCAGGGTTCTGGTAACACATCTTACTTTGGCTGCTTCAGAGGTGAACTCCTTTTCATATTCTGCCATATAGCTTCCAACCTGCACCAGGAAAACCCCAAGTCCTTGGGATTTCCTCCAAACTTCACATCTAAGGAGGGCAGGTGGCGCCTTCTAGGCATTACCCCGCTGCTGGGGCTCCCAGACGGGAGCTGGTGGTTGCGCCGGCGTGATGGGCCAGGGGGTGGTGGCAGCCCGACTTCCCCAGGCTGAACTCGCTCTCTTCCCCCTCATATGTTGGAGCCCTGCCGGGTTTCTCAGAAGCATCCTTAAAGCTTTTCCCGGCTTGATCCAGCCTGCATTCCATCTCCTCCCCCCTGCCACAGCCGTTCCTCGCACCTCTTCGACTTACAGTGATTCCAGGAGGGGGTCTTCCGGATTTTTCCATCCAACTCCTAACGACCATCTGGGCATCTCGGTTGGAGTTTCTTCCAGTGTAAGGTCAGCTAACAAATCGGTGGCTGGCATCTCTGGTAACAGCATTTGCTGCCCCCCACAGCTCCCTGCTCATCCTCCTCGCTGGCTGGAGATGACATGATGTGAAAACCCCTCGGAAGAAAAATTGGTGTTTTCTCCGGGTGGGCTGATGGGGACTTTGGAATAATGTCGGTATGTGCTCCTTTCAAAATCCAAGAAAGAAATACTCAGACTCCATGGTTCAGAGCAAAGTTCTTCTTTTACTGGAAGATGAAAAGGAAGCTACAAATGGAATTCCGAAAGTGAGAATTTGGCGCGCAGATCACACATACAAAGAAATGGAATTGTTCCCACCCCCAAAGTCCAGAAGTCTCTGCCAATTAAAAGTTCCGAATATGATCATGTGAGCATCTTCAGGTAGTGAAGAGGCCTCTGTCCGTTGACCTTGACATATTTTGATAAGACCTCGCAGCTGCGCAAAAAGGATAGAGGCTAGGAAAGAAATGGAAAATTGGAAAGAAGAAAATCCCCCTTCTTCTGCCCACAGTAAAAGAATGCAAAACACCCAGCTCTCTTCCCCCACAATTACCCCTCCCCCCTTGCTAATGACAGCCGAAAGAAGTAAGCCTAGTAGTAGAGATACTAAGGGAGAAATAAAGGATAATAGTTGGGGTACCCCGAAGAGATCTTGAGGCTGACAGGCATGACATTACCTAGTTTGGGTAATGAAACATCTTCAAGAAAACAAGCAAGCTCAGAGAGTACCAAATAACTTAATCTATTTCTGTACGTGATGATGTCTGATAGACACAATAATAATAACAAACACTTACTTAGAGTTTTTTATTGTTGTATAAGTAGCACTTAATGTGCATTAATGGCACTTAATGTGCCTTCAACTTATGAGCACAATTAGAACTGGAATTCCATCACTGAGGAAAGTGGTCTTTAACTGAGTCACCACTAATTTAAAAAAAAATTGCTGTGATCCTTAAGCGAGTCATGTAATCATCAACCAAATCATGCAGTCATTAAGAAAACCCAGCTTCCTCCATTGGCCTTGCTTGTTGAAAGTCCCCTGAGAAAGTTGTAAATTGTAATCCTGTGACCTCAAGACACTGCAACGATCATAAATACATGTTGGTTGCCAAGTGCCTAAATTTTGATGACACAGAATAGAATAGAGTAGAGTAGAGTAGAGTAGAGTAGAGTAGGGCAGAATTGAATTGAATTGAATGGAATGGAATTCTGTATTGGCCAAGTGTGATTGGACATACAAGGAATTTGTCTTTGTGCAAATGCTCTCAGTGTACATAGAAGAAAAGATACATTTGTCAAGAGTCAAGGATCATCAGGTACAACACTTAATGATAGTTATAGGGTACAATAAGCAATCAAATCATACTAGGAAACAGTCAATATAAATCCTAAGGATTCATCCTCATGGACAGCCTCTGTACAGACAGCAGATGTCTTTCCTGAATAGTCCATGGTGACACTTAAATTTTTTTTTTGAAGTTACAATTAATTCTGGATATGGTACTTAGAATAAGTGAATAGGGCAAATATCCCACTCTAGTGAATACTAATGAGGGCATTGAAATATGCTGATAGAAAAAATAAACTGGTCACCTTGGGGCTGCAGACAATAAAAAAATTAACAGCTAGGTTTTATATCTCTTCACCATTTTGTCCTCTAATTACATTGTGGTGAACTCTGTCAGTTTGTGTTAGAGTGGTGGAAAACCTTCAATGTTTTAATTTATGAAATGTAACTGGTCAAAGGAATGATTTTTTTCCCCTAAGGAAGAAAATAAGAGCTTGATGACCCATCATCTAGTTAGAATAGAATAACAGAGTTGGAAGGGACCTTGGAGGTCTTCTAGTCCAACCCCCTGCTCAGGCAGGAAGCTTTACACCATGTTAGACAAATGGTTGTCCAATTTCTTCTTAAAAGTTTCCAGTGTTGAACAGTCACAACTTCTGGAGACAAGTCATTCCACTGATTAATTGTTCTGTCAGGAAATTTCTCCTTAGTTCTAAGTTGCTTCTCTCCTTGATTAGTTTCCACCCATTACTTCTTTCCATCTATTGCTTCTTGTCCTGCACTCAGGTGGTTTGGAGCAGGGGTTGCCAATCTTTTGGACCTCAGGGACTGCCAAACTCGTAATTTTAAATCCCAGAGACCACTAACCAGTTCTGTGGGTATGGCCTAATTTGTGGGTGTGGCTTGGTGGTCATGTGACTGGCTGGGCATGGCTTGTATATAAATATTATAAATATTTATATAAATGTTGGATCTTTTATTAAAAAAGAGCAAATTTTACCCAAAATCAGGCAAAGCAATCAGGCAGATTGAGTTGCTCATGGAATCACAGATTCATTCAGAAATCTATCTATCTGCCATTGGCTAGCTCAGTCTGTCACATAAAATTTGCTTGCAAGCAAACTCATAACATTTGCTAGTAAGCAAACTCACAAAATTAACTCACAACACACGATGTATGTAAATATTGAACTTTTTATAAAAAAAGAGCAACTTTTACCCAAAATCAGGCAAGGCAGGCAGGCAGATTGAGTTGCTCACAGAATCATTCAGTGATCTATCTATCTGCCATCGGCTAGCTCAGTCTCTCAAATTTGCTTGCTGTGAGTCTGCACTGAATAATAGAACCTTCAGTCCTAAGGGGGGTTCGGCTGTGCTTAAAAGCAGAGCCGAAGATCTAAAGAGTAGCTAGAAAGCAAGAAATCCAACCATTTCCTGCTTCCTAGCTAATCTAAATCTCCTGGCACAGCAGAACAGATGATGGTCAGAAAAAGGAAAAGTAGCAATTTAGCAGGCAAGTTTGCCGGGTAAGGAGTGAGTGGGAGGGGAGGGTTCCCATGGGCCCTGTGGGTGGCGCAACCTTGTGTTTCTGTGCAGCCTGGATTAATTGCTTTGGGGGGAGGTGCTCTGAGGGTGAGATTTCTCTGCAGCCCACCAAAATTTTATCACGGCCCACCAGTGGGCCAAGGCCCATTGGTTGGTGACTGCTGGTGTGGAGAATAGCTTGACTCCTTCTTCTTTGTGGCAGCCCTTGAGATATTGGACCACTACTATCATGTCACCACTACCCTAGTCCTTCTTTTCATTAAACTAGACCTACCCAATTCTAGCAACCGTTTTTTAAATGCTTTAGCCCCCAGTCCTCTAATCATCTTTGTTGCTCTTCTCTGCATTCTTTCCAGAGTATCAACATCTTTTTACATTGTGGCAACCAAAACAGGATGCAGTATTTCAAGTTCGGCCTTACCAAGGCATTATAAAGTGTATTAACACTGTTCTTCATTTACCCCTGCAATCCAACTTTATAAGGAATGGAGAACAGGACCTTACAGGGTAATGAATGAAGAGCTTCCACTGGGCTTCTCCCTGATTTCAGCAAAGACTTTTAAAACACATTTTGAAAAGAGGAACCAAAATAAGGATTCTGTGCCTTGTTTTATGTAGTGGGAAACATGAACGTCATTCAGAAAACTGAATATTCTGTATCTGCTCCACCGATGCAAACTTGGATTTCTTTGCTGAAAGTAAGAACTAATGAAAAATACAGTATTATTTATTTCTTATCTTCTGTGGTTTACTAATACAACTGGAGAAAAGAGGAAGGAGTACATGTGCAGTGCTGTGATTATAAGCCATACACAAGCAAAACCTATGAGAATTGTTATCAATTTTAAACAGTAGACGTATAAATAAAAAGCACTTCAGGAAAAAAAAATAACAGTGCCATTATTAGGGGTGGGGGAAAGGAGATACTGCTCAGGTGATGCAGCCAGATATTTATACGTTATATAAAAAGTTTTGCAAAGTTTTCACTAGAGAGAGGAAGATTTATAATATTCATTGTACGATAGTTTGAATTCTTCAAGGGGTGGAGCTTTCGCCTCACAATCAGGAGGCTGTGAGTTTGATCCTAGGTAGACCACTTTAGATTTAAAGTCAGAAAGGCTTTTGTGTAGATGACACACAAATAAAGGGTATAGAAAACACTTTCAGGGATTGTGCCAAGGAGAACAAATAAATAAACAAATAAATGCTCTGTCTTACATATTGGCAAAAAAATCAGAAATACGGGCTGAATAGTCAAGACCTTGTTGATGATCCAAACTCTGTCAAGGACCTTGGAGTACTCATCTCAAATGACCTAAGTGCTAGAGCCCACTGTAACTACATAGCCAAAAAGACATTAAGAGTTGTTAATCTAATCCTACGTAGCTTTTTCTCTGGTAATATCACACTACTAACTAGAGCATACAAAACATTTGCTAGACCAATACTCGAATACAGCTCATCAGTCTGGAACCCACACTACGTATCTGATATTAGCACAGTGGAGAAGGTCCAGAAATATTTCACAAAAAGAGTTCTCCACTCCTCTACTCGTTGTAGAATACCTTATGCCACCAGACTTGAAATTCTAGACCTAGAAAACCTTGAATTACACTGTCTTTGGTCTGATCTAAGTATGGTATATAAAATCATACATTGCAATGACTTATCTGTCAATGAATACTTTATCTTCAACCATAGCAACACAAGAGCAAACAATAGATACAAACTCAAGGTTAACCGCACCAAACTTGATTGCAGGAAATACGACTTCAGCAACAGAGTTGTCAATGTCTGGAATACTCTACCTGACTCTGTGGTTTCTTCCCCAAACCCCAAAAACTTTAACCTTAAGACAGTTTACTATTGACCTCACCCCTTTCCTAAGAGGACTGTAGGGGGTGTGCATAAGCGCACCAACGTGCCTACCGTCCCTGTCCTGTTGTTTCTTTTATTTTTCTTATATGCACCCATGTATTCATAACTATGTTTATACTTATACCTATTATCTTGTAAGCAATTGACAAATAAAATAAAATAAAAATAAAAGAATCTTGATAAGGGCAAAGAAGGGGCAAAAACCCCAACCCAACCAGATGTAGTCAGGAACAAATATAAAGTATTTCATTTGGGCTGGAAACATTAAAGGGAGGAGTATAAGATGGGGATATCTATAAAAGAATATAAGTGCAAGCTCAGAAAAACAACTACAATCTAGACTACATAGCCAATATATAATGTCAAAATAAAGAGAAGGCAACATTCCTTGTTTGTTGATCAGAGCATGCTTTAATACTGCACTTAGTTCAGGATTTCATTGTTTTTGGAAGCATATTTAGAAAGTGTAGCACAAGCAAAGGAAAGCTTACCAGAAGGTTTCAAAGGAAAAACCTTAGGAATATTTAGAGGTGTTGTGTATGTTTAATCTAAAAAGAGAAAACAGCAGACAGACACAATCATGGCCTTAGGTATCTAAAGGACTGTCATGTAGAAGACAGAATAGACTTGTCTATTGTTGTTTTAGAAAATAAAAGTTCTCCATCATAGTTGTTTCCTTTCAGGTTTCTGAAGATGATCGAATTTTTCTCCTTCCTTCTTAAAGTATTCTGTCTTAGGACAGACATAAGACTTGAGGTGAGGTCCATCCAAAAGAGAACAGAGTGGAACTATTTCTTCATGTGAACTGAAAATTATAATTCTGATGCAGCTTAAACTACATTTGTAAGTTTTAGCCACAGTATTCCCTGTTAGGTCACATTCAGCATGAAACCAATCTCTATGACAAGATTTGTTGCACAAATATTATTACCAAATCTAGCCACATACTTGTGCATTTGATTTTTGCTTTTTAACTGAAGAATTTTGCAATTTCTCAATTCTGTCCAATTCTCTAAATTATCAAGGTAATTTGAATATTATTTCTTACTTCTAATGTTAGCTCTATGACTAAATTTATTTGATTTGAAGATTTGATCAGCATTTCTTCTACCTCTTTATCCAAGTAATTAATAAAGTTTATATTGTGCAATAACAACAATAATAATGTGCCTTTCAACAAGACCTGTAATAAACAACCAATTCAAATCAATTAAATATCAAAGAACAAGCAGGAAATAAGTTTTTTTTACACAATATAATTTGAAAAATGTAATTAAAAAAAATAGTAACCAGACAATTTGTAATGACCGAAAAAGTAAAGCAATTAAACTTATAATTCCATACTCTATTAAAATTACCAATAAAAGGATACTTATATAGTTAAAGATTCCATAAAATGTAAACTTTCAATGCCAATATATTATCTCCTGGCCTAGGCTTGAATTTTGCACTATTGTCTAGGGTATGGTTCATTTCTTTGACTATGCTCCAGGCTGAAATAAATATGGCTTTAAATCTTTACTAAATATGTTAAATTACTTTTGCTCCAAAACGTATCAGTATAGAAAACTGATTCCATAGCCTAAGACCAACTCTTGAAAAGCCCTTAGCTGTGAAAACCTGAGGGAGACATAACCGCCAAAAGGTCCTTTGAGTTGCACAATTCATCTGAGGAGCAATAAATAGAGGAGAGGGAGGTATATTGTTGCACTTTAAGGCTTACTGCATCTGTGCTCTCCTTAGGGAGCAGTGAAGACAGTGGTGTGTTTCAAAATTGTCTACCACCGGTTCGGTGGGCGTGGCTTGGTGGGCATGCTTTGCAGATGTGCACACACTTTGTGTGACCGCATGCACCAAATGTGCACTTTGCACAAGCGTAGAGGTGTCCCAACTCACCTCCTGCAAGCCTGCACTCTCCTGGTCACTTCAGCAGTTGCCGCGTGGCGCTCTGCTGTGCAAAGCAGCTGCACTTCAAAAGCAGGGAATAAAGGTGAGTACGGGAGCCCGGGCAGACGGGTGGGCCCAACAGCAGAATGGTGGAGAGAACCGCCAGTTCGGTCTCCACTGCTCATTGGTGCTACCAGCTCGGCAGAACTGGGCAGAACCCGTAGAATACCACCACTGTGTGAAGAGCTTGCAGTGCGCAAAGATATGGAAAAAGTGGGACGGAGCCAGGACTGTATGAATATCATTGATCTGGACTTGGAAGGCCAAGTAGTATGAGAATAGATAAGACAATCAGACTGGGCATTAGGACATTCACTGTATCCAGTTTGGGGAACCAGAAGATCTAGAAAACATTTCACTAGACCAAAAGTGAGGGCATGATGTTAAATATGCTGAGATCATCAGATGGAAAGCTGGCAGTTCCTGCCCACCTAGCAGTTCAGAAGCATGCAAATGTGAGGAGATAAATAGGTACCGCTTTAGTGGGAAGGTAACAGTGTTCCATGTGCCTCAGTGTACAGTCGTGCTGGTGACATGTCCATGGAAAATGTCTTTGGACATTGCTGGCTCCCTTGGCTAAGAAATGGAGATAAGTACCACTCCCTAGAGTCAGACACAATTGGATGTGGGGGAAACCGTTACCTTTACCTTTCGATAGAATCTATAGACTTTAACTTTTGCTAATGTAATAGCTTCAAAGATAGCCTGTTATCGCACCAATCGTGCCTCCCATCCCTATCCTATTGTTTTTTTATTTTTCTTATAAGTATCTATCTCATGTATTCAAAACTATGTTTATTCTTATACCTGTATCTTGTAAGCGATTGACAAATCAAATAAATACTAAATACTAAACTTTATGTTCCTGGCAACTGAGGTCATTTAACAGCCCTAGAAACAAATAGGACGTTGGAAAAATCATCATGATGAAAAGCCAAGATTTCAGATTTGTTAATATTGAACAGAACAGATTTGGAAGGGACCTTTTAGTTCAACTCCCTGCTTGAGTAAGAGACTCTATAGTATTCCAAACAAATGGCTGCCCAATCTCTTTTTAAAATCCTCCAGGGATAGTGCACCCATAACTTCTGAAAACAAGACATTGCTCTTACTGTCAGGAAATTTGTCCTTAATACAAGATTGGATCTCTCTTTGATAGTTTTCCATCCATTACTTTTTTGTCCCTCCCTCAGCTGTTTTGAATAACAGGCAGATACTCTCTTCTTTGTGACAGATATTCAAATATTGGAAGACTGCTGTCATGGCACCCTAGTCTTTCTCTTTATTAGACTAGATGTACCCAGTTCCTGCATCAATTCATCATAAGTTTCAGCCTCCAGTCCCCTAATCATCCTTGTTGCTCTTCTTGGATCTCTTTCTAAAGTCTGAACAGCAAATGGGTGGGTAGAATACAGGGTGGTGGCAGTGGCCTGGGTTTTCCCATTTCCAACCTCCCTTGCATTTGCCACTAATGCCACATCAAATTCCAAGGTGTTCAGAGTTTGGGCCACGTGGCAGGGGCAGAAGTGGCAAACAATAGATACAAACTCAAGGTTAACCACACCAAACTTGATTGCAGGAAATACGACTTCAGCAACAGAGTGGTCAATGTCTGGAATACTCTACATGACTCTGTGGTTTCTTCCCCAAACCCCAAAAACTTTAACCTTAGACTTGCTACTATTGACCTCACCCCTTTCCTAAGAGGTCTGTAGGAGGCGTGCATAAGTGCACCAACATGCCTACCGTCCCTGTCCTATTGATTCGTTTATTTTTTTTATTTTTATTTTATGTATCCATGCATTCATAACTATGTTTTTACTTATACCTATTATCTTGTAAGCAATTGACAAACCAAATAAATAAACTTTAAAAAAGTGTTCAGGCTTTCTGGTGGCAGTGGTGGGCGTGGCAGTGGTGGGCGTGGCAGTGGTGGTGGCTGGGCACATCCCCTTTTCACGCCCCCTATCTTCAGGAGTATGGCGTGGCAGTGGTTGCAGCGTGGGGAGTGAAAATGGGACACGCCTGGCTCCCACCACCTCCCTGCCTCCCGCTCCATCGCTACCGCCATCCCTGGCCTCTTTGGTCCAGAGTTCTGTGGCAGTGGCAGCAGTGGTGGGATGTGTGAAAATGAGAAGCCCTGGCCACCATCACTGCTCGGCACTATGCCCACCTGCTTGCTTGCCCTCCTGGTTATCCCTCCAGTTGTCCATGGTGACTGGTCCCCATGGCGGGTGTGGAGTTGTCCTGTGCCAATTTGGCGCCAGAGAGTTGCTGGCAGTGAGATGGCAATGTCAAGCTGACCCCGCTGAGTTGTGCTAGACCCACACTGAGTGCGGTTTGTCAACCAGTTTTTAATCCTTCTAGTGATGATTCTGTCTATACCACATTTTTCTATTTTACCAAGAACTAGGTTATGGTCTTCTTTGAGCCTGAACTGGTATCCATGCTGAAATATTAGACAAATTCATTTCAAATCATTATCATCAACTTCATGTACACTTCAACGTCATCAGCAAAGATAATGTACTGAAAAGCAAGAGGATAAATTAACCCACCAAGGAAGGGGTAGAGAATCAAATGAGACCAGAACTGACTTTTGGAGGTTCAGCTACCATAAAGAGAAACACTGCTCACCAACCAAAACAATTTACTCAGATAGTAAGCAAACTAAACAAATTTGTAATTAAGGCAAAAGTTGAGCGATAGGAATTAGAAATGTGGGTAGGGATGGATCCTCTAATTCTATATTCGTACCTGGAGAATCCCTCTGGCTTAACTTGCACTGTTATGTTTCTGTCCCTGTTCAACTTTCTTTCAATTAAGTCTGCCAGTTTTGGGGTTTTTTTTGCAACCCAGAGGCAAACTGAGTAGCCAAAATGTCATATGAGAAAAAAAAACAACCATTATCCAGTTTTTGATTATGCCATTATGCTTTGCCTTTTATCTACCATATAATGACATATTTCAATCTCTTTCTGCATTTCTCTAAGCTAGTTTTTCTTTTTAACCTAATTTCTCTTTCACCTTTACTCATATATTCTGTCCTGCAGATGCCAAGACCTCAACAATATAACTAAAATGTGATAGAATCTTTATTATAGCAGGCTGATTAAAGTATGTTAAAGTGATGGTACCTCTAGTGGGATGACTCATTTTTTTTCCCCTATCAGCAGCTTTTTTTGGCCAGAAAAAATGTAATCTCTTTTTCCTATACATTTAAAATATAGTAACCAAAAAGAACAATAAATCATAAGATCCTCAGTTCAACAGCATTGTAGTTAAAAATATTTGCAGAACGCTTGGGATACTTCTCACTCCGAGTGGCTATCACTATTTAATCAACTCACATGGTGGTGACCGAGTTAAGTATCATCTAAATAGTAAATTCTATTCATTTATAAGGCATGCCATCAATATCCAATCCACATGATCGCATTAGTAGGTATAGGCCTGTTCAGTTGTTATGAAAACTGGGAAAATTGGGCTCAGGAGAGTTGGTGGCACTAACTTTGTCCCCATCTTATCACTATCTATGTGTGAAAGATAAATTACCATTGTGGAGAGCCTTCTTCATTTATTGAAGGTACTCATGTGAGTTCTCATTGGAAAATCAAGGACTTTGGTTATAAAAACAGCTGCAATTGATAACACTCTCTTTTGCAGTACTACCCTTCTTTATATGCTACATAAATGACAGGATAGTATCATTACTGGAGGCTAAAATATATAAAGAACGGTTGCTGGAAATGGGGTATACCTAGTTTAATGAAAAGAAGGACTAGGGTGATATGATAGATAGTGTTCCAATATCTCAGGGTTGCCACAAAGAAGCGGGAGTCAAGCTGTTTTCCAAAGCACCTGAGGGCAGGACAAGAAGCAATGGGTGGAAACTAATCAAGGAGAGAAGCAACTTAGAACTAAGGAGAAATTTCCTGACATTTAGAGCAATTAACCAGTGGAACAACTTGCCTCCAGAAGTTATGAATGCTCAACACTGGAAATTCTAAAAGAGATTGGACAACCATTTGTCTGAAATGGTATAAGGGTTCCTGCCTGAGCAGGGGGTTGGACTAGAAGACCTCCAAAGTCCCTTCCAACTCTTCTTTCCCATTCCATTCTAGCATGCATATACAGTTTCCTTCCAAAATGAGAAGAATATTTTTACTTCACGGGTATGGAAAACGCTCATGATATAAAAGCAACTATCCTGTTTCAGGTTACAATTCCTTGATATGTTTAGCACTTTAATTGTTTGGAATGGAACACACACACACACACACACACACACACATGTGGAAATTGCCTCACAGGAGCAGATAGAGGTAAATCCGAGAGAGAGAGAGAGAGACAGGAAATGCTTCACATAACAATGGAGATGAATGCCAGAAAGGGTTAGTGCTGCCTACACAGCGGACATAACTCCTATAACAAAAGGTGCTTAGCACAGCCTAGCCGATACCAATAACCATTGGTGTAGGAACAGTTCGAAGTGTGAAGCCTAAACGGGGCAAAAATGTATCTCTAAACCCCTAATATTTTTAATTACCTGAAATGACTTCCAGATTCTGCCAGGTCTCTGCCTCTGTTGTCCATTCTATCTTGCCTATTCATTTTTTTATTTCATACACTAGCACAGATTGAAGTGATTGAATATTGTCCAATATGTATGAATCAAATGAGAGACATTTTGGCTGGGTCTTATTGGGCACTGCTACTTTTGCCTTTAAAAAGATACAGTATGATCCGCCTCTCACATCTAGCTGCACTTAATAACCTACAGGATTTGAAAGTTGGGAGCAGTTTTGTCCGATGAAACCAAGAAGAAAAGACAGCTGTCTGGAAGACCACTTTTGCTTATCTATCAGCAATGTGTGTACCTCCTCAACTTTCAATAAATTCCAACAAGTGGCTCTTGGTGGATACTAAATAACTTCTTCAGAGGAAGATGGAAGATTTAAACAATGTTTTCTCAATTTCTAATTCCTGGGCATGGGCAGAACTCAAAATTGCTTGAAGGAGCCTTATCTTTATTCTCTAGGCCACTAGTCTTTTTGGACTCCATCCTGCGAATGGTCCATGCCCTCCTCATCTGAGGACTCTACTGAGGTGAATATAACCTTGACAATATACTGAAGGACAATATGTCAAAAATTAAGCTGGACATATAAGCAACCTTGTTTATAAGTCTACTGAATTGCCTTTAACTTTATGGAGAAACATATGACTAATAATCACAAAACTGCAGATTTCTGTTCTCCTGGGCTCCATAATTTATTATTACATCACATTTCAGAGGATCTGATGAATAAACAGTATTGTATCTTCTTCATTACCATCTTCCTTTAACTACTTTGATTGAATAAATTCTTTAAAGATGTTATCATCTATTCCCTCAACTCATGAAGGCAAGCTATTATTTTTACACTTGCTTTCTGCCATGATCTCCATAGCAACACAGGCTACAGTACTTTCATCCCAAGGAGAGTTATTTACAAATCACTTAACTGCCAGATTTAAAGGAATATTTTACTTAAATTATATAATACACCAAAGGAATGACACAGCTAAACCTCCAATCTGTTTTATACTTCCACACACACAAAAATCTTATCAAGCAGGAAAGTATTCCTTTCACTGTATCATTTTCTCTGAAGGAACCTAAAAAGTTCAAATCTGTACATCATATTTTAAACATTATAGAGCTGAGATTGTAATTTTGAGTTATCTTTAAATGCTATCTTGAACTCAAAAAGCTTTGAACATTATGAATGTGCTACATTTTCAAGGGTGAGAAAGACAAAAAAAAACCCTTCAGATCTTTGGAGATGGCATGCATAAAAGAAAAAGGTGGCAATTGTTTTTATTCCCCAATAGTATTATAAAATTACATCATTGTTTTCTGGAAAAAAAATGTATCAACAGCAGCTACACATCCTTCGATTCTTGATTCAGTTCATACACAAGATCAAACCACCTGTTATGTTGAAGATACAGCATCAGAAGATACAGCTGGATGAGAGTAAACTTTTACTGCATTTTCTCCACAACTTTATTTCCTCCATTAATGAATAAAAATCACTATTGACACAAGTGGAAGTCAGATAAATTCTAACCCCAGTATGCCCTCCTGCGCTGGATGCTAATGAAATTTGGAAGTAAAATAGCTTATTAAAATTTATTGATCAGTTCATCTTACTACATAAATTAATTTTGTTTATTTATTTAATTTCTATGCCATCCGTCAAACCAGTCCCTGCCTCCAAACACTGTATATATTTCTGATCAGAAATAAGTAATTAATTCAATGAGTCTTTATCCCCAATAAAAGGTATAGAACTTCAGGCTAGTGGTTTCGCTCTTCTTCTTTGCATTGGGGAAGCAGAAGGTTGGTTGACAGTGGTTATTTGGTCTTTCTAAAAGGCTGATATTCCCCTAGTTTTTAACATTCAAGGCAAATACTTGGAAATATGGTCAAGAAAACAGGAAGCTGCTTCTTTACAATATTTCTTTTCTTGCTTTTCTTTTTTCTCTTTCATTTTTCACTATTTACTATATAATTATTTTTATTTTCTTTTATTTTTAATTATACCATATTTTCTACTCCTATTTTTACTTGGTATCTATCTATCTATCTATCTATCTATCTATCTATCTATCTATCTATCTATCTACCTATCTATCTATCACCTATCTATCTATCCATCTATCTTCCCATCTACCCATCTACCCATTATCTATCATGTATCTATCTTTGATGTGTATTGTGGCCTGTCAGTCACTGGGGCCCCCATCAGCCGAATCAGAGGAGGAGGAGGAGGAGGCGTGGGGGTCAGGATCAGCATCAAAGCAACCCAAGAGCTTCGAGAGGGGGAGAGGGAATGGAGCTTTCAGAGAGAGAGAGAGAGAGAGAGAGACAGAGGTGGAATCTGGGCTGTCCTTCAGCCCTCAGATGGAAAGTCAACAGCCTCCAGGTCTGGAGGTGGCTGATGAGGAAGAGGACGAACAGCTGAGTCCAGTGCCTGATGCGTGGATGCGCAGAAAGCAGAGGAGAGGAGAGCAGTGGAAATCTTTGGGCTGATCCTTGGGAAGGAAGAGCCACCGCTGCTAGTGAAACCCCACCCTAGCTCTGGGGATAAAAGTCAGGAGGCAGAGATGAATAAATGTGGCAGACAACTACTCATCTTCCGGCCAGATGGACTTGTTAGCCTGTGGTGAGAGAAAACTTTTTGCTGCGGCTGCCAGCGCTCCTAATAAAGGAATCTTTGAGTTAACTTCAGGGGGGGTTGTCTGTGTGGGGAGAGCTGGGTCGGAACAGTGTGACTGAAACTCCACCAGGTTTTTACGCGAATTATGCTAAAAATCAATGGCATTTCCGTGGGCATCATCCAAATGTTTTTGGACCATATGCTTTGGACATCCTTGCAAGGAGAGAGAGGAAAAGAGAAAGGCGAACAACACGATGTGTGAAAACTCTAAGGTACCTAAGCAAAGAATTTGATAAAAAAGGAAGAAGAGAGGTTTATCTCATCATCAAGGACAAAATGCATTCGGTATCACCAGAAGTCTAAAAGATGCTAAACGTTCAGTACAGTACAGGGAGGGAAATAATATGCTATATATCCCATCTGGAGTATACTATTTCAGACAGCTTTAATGTTTCTGTATTCCAAAACCTGGTCAGAATGTAAAATAAATCTCTCTATTTAAAATTTTAATAGCTAGAAATAAAATTTTGTTTGGCTCAACAATTTTGACTTTCTTATTTGGAGGATGTGGCATATGCATGTGTGCACACATATACGCACACACAAAGCATACAGTAAATCCACATGCATACCTGTATATACATACAGCCATTCCATCTTTTTTCCAGGGAGATGTAATTAAAGTATGACATACAATGTCCTACATTTAATGACAAATATGTTATTCCTTAAGTCAGCGGTCCCCAACCTTTCTGGCTTTGTGGACCGGCAAGGGAGGAGTGTAAATGGTTCTGTGTGAATGGCAGCAGTGGTGGGATTCAAATGTTTTTACTACTGGTTCTGTGGGCATGACATGACTTAGTGGGCGTGGCAGGGGAAGGGTACTGCAAAATCTCCATTCCCACCCCACTTCTGGAGAAAGGTTACTGCAAAATCCTATTCCTTCCCCACCCCACTAACCTGCTTTCCAGCTCCGTTCTCCTTTGCAGGGCAACCAAAGAAGACCCATCCAATCAGCTGGGACTCGGCAGGCAGAGAATAGATGGGGGCGGAGCCAGTCAGAGGTATTATTTACCAGTTCTCCGAACTACTTAAAATTTCTGCTACCGGTTCTCTAGAACTGGTCAGAACCTGCTGAATGCCACCTCTGAGCAGCAGGTGTGCGTACTTACATGCACAGCTCCATTTGCACAAGCTTGCACACTGACCCTTCACTTGTGCTGCCCTGTGCAGTTCTAAACAGGCCGCAGTTCTTTATTGGACTGTGACCTAGGAGTTAGTACCCCTGCCTTAAGTTTCTTGCCTTAAGTATATCGAGCAGCTTAATCCTTAAATTCCAACTGTGTTCAAAGTTTTGTTAATATATTTTGACTTTTTATTTACCATGTAATTTGCTTTTTACCTATAGAAAGAAACAACAAAAAAGAAGGTATTTTATTTTACAACTGTGAAATCAAAGAGTTGGCACTTAAAGTTATTTTAATCTTCAATCAAAGATTTTTTTCCCCTAAAGCTTAGTCCAAAGTTATAAAATGAAAAACATTGTTAGGGCCATATAGTAGCATAGAAAAACAGAACACAAACAATATTTTTTTAAAGTTAGAAAATATAAAATATGTAAAGTTAAAGAACATTTTTAAAATTAACATATATTTAGAACAAAAATCTAAATAAAACCTATAGAGAGAGATTATAAACTTTAATTAAATACAAAGCAAACCCATAAGTATATATGACTAACTAATCTATCATATTTTAACTGTGAGTATTTTATATCTTTTAGCTTTAAAAATTATTGTTTATATTCTATTTTTCTCATGCTTGTTTACAACCATAATAAAGATCTTGATTTGATTAGATTAGATCAAAGCTATATGAATATGAAAAGGATGGGAATTGCACATTTCTTGTCTTGATTAATTTGTATGCAGTCTAGTGAGAAACAAGAAGATCCGGAAACTATTGCTCAAAGTATTTAAAAAAAAGGGCTTTGGGAATTTGTGTCATCATTGGAAAGTGACAAATTGCTTGTTCTACAGAAAATTTCAGCACTGGTGGTTTACTTCACATAAGAAATAGGAAAACGTCAGGAAAAGCAGAAAAACATTTTAGGACAAACTATGAATTCTAATTTGATGGTTGTATTGAACCAGAACATTTTCTTGATGTTTTAGTCTGGAGCCAGATAAATATAAAAATATAAATTATAAATACATAGAGTACTTCTCTTTACATTCCTGGATATATAATCATAGCCAATCTTCTCAATTTCTAGCAGCATCCATTGGTATTCATTTGGCTAGCGTCCTGCCAGTGCGTGAGAAAGTTCAGGTCTGTTTGGAAACTGAAACAGTATTTGCTGTGTGAGCAAGAAGGAGACAGCAAGGAGCCTGAGCGTGGCTTAGCTCAACTGCAGTTGGAACAGATTTCTTTTCAGGTGGGGAGTGAGAGAGTTGAGGGCTATTTGGAAACTGAAACAGTATTTGCTGTGTGACCAAGAAGGAGACAGCAAGGAGGCTGGGCGTGGCTTAGGTCAAGTACAATTGGAGCAGAGTTATTTTCAGGTGGGGAGGGGTAGTAGTACTCCTTAGCATCATCATCATCATCATCATCATCATCATCATCATCATCAAGGAAATACTAATGGTGGTAGGAAGTACTTCCTTCCATGGCTTTATAGAGTGGTATTAGTATTTCCCTTGATCTTGATTGTATCCCTCTGTTAATGCAATTTAGGATTGCATTGGGTTTTTTGGCTGCTGCTGCACACTGCTGGCTCCTATTTATCTGCTTGTCCACTAAGACTCCAAGATCCCTCTCACAGTTACTGCTATTGAGCCTGGTTTTCACCCAGTCTATATGTGTCACACACTTTTGGTTTTTCTCGCCTAAGTGTAGGACTTTACTTTTCTCTACACTGAATTTTCATTTGTCACTTAGCAACCTTGTTTCTAACTGCAATTATTAACAAATGGGGCAAAACACACTGAGCAAATTTCTCACTTAGCAACAGAAATTCTGGGCTCAGTTGCGATCATAAGTCAAGGACTACCTGTACAGACATTCTGCACGATGACCTGTTTCCAAAGGATCAGGCTTAGGGTTAGATACCCATCATCTCTGCAATTGTTGACTTATCTTGCTGGTGAGCATCTTTATCTTCCCTTTCTTTTCACATTTCCCACATTTCCCTTTTACAGAGGGTTAAATCTTTATATTTTATGAGTTAAACCTTTATAATATAATTTGAGCTTGATCGTTTTAGGAAGACCTCTGGATTGTTCTGTTCTGTGATCCTGTTGTTTGGGGGCTAATACTCTTTCTATTCTGCTTCTTCAAATCCAAGTTTTTTAGGGTCATATCTGTCTGCAAATCCCAAAGGTGCTTTTTCAGGAAGCAACTGGACTTCCTTGTTTCTTTGAAGGCGTTTCACTTCTCATCCAAGAAGCTTCTTCAGATCTGAAAGGATAGTGGGGGAATGTAGCATACATTCCTTGCATCTTTTTAGAGGGTTGTTGAAGTATTTGGAGGTTAACCTGTGTCCTCAGGGTCACCTGAGTAGTGCTCCTGGTTCCCGTAGTAGTGCAATTTTTCTCTCTGGAAATCCATTCCTACTCCCACATCTTTGAAAGGGTGTCCATCCCAAACTGTATAGCTAAAAGTCTGTAGAGATTCTCAGTCATCCAACATGGTTATCCCAAAGGATGCAAATGACCAGCTGTCTGCAAAGAATATAAACTCTTCCATTCCACACTATCCTATCAGAGCTGAAGAAGCTTCTTGGATAAGAAGCGAAACGCCTTCAAAGAAAAAACAAGGAAGTCCAGTTTCCTCCCAAAAAAGCACCTTTGGGACAACCATGACCTGGATGACTGACAATCTCTACAGACTCATTGCTTGCAAACTTCTGATCTTAGTAGGCACAGATACACCCTGGCACCTGAATAAGGTCTTTATGGCTGCTCTAGCAAATGCTAGTCTACAGTGTAATTTTTGACAGCGGGTTTCATTACTGTCCTGAAAGGCAAATGTTATCCACCACTTCAGTGGTTCATTATCAGTTCTAGGATTCTGGGATTCCCTAATTTTCTTAAGGACATTCCACAGCTCAATATGGTTGACATAACAAAAACAGTTTCAATAATACATAAAGCACAGATAGATTTCTTGTTGGCTTTCTCAATTATTGAGTCTGTCATCTGCACCTCTATAACTGTCTGGTTTGGTTCTGTAACCCAACAAGACAGACACAGAATTCAGAGAGTAATTAGGACTGCAGAAAAAATAATTACTACCAATCTGCCTTCCATTGAGGACCTATATACTTCATGAGTCAAAAAGAGGGCTGTGAAAATATTTATAGATCCCTCATATCCTGGACATAAACTACTTCAACTCCTACCCTCAAAACGATGCTATAGAGCACTGCACACCAGAACAACTAGACACAAGGACAGTTTTTTTCCCAAATGCCATCACTCTGCTAAACAAATAATTCCTCAATACTGTCCAATTATTTACACAGTCTGCACTACTATTACTACTACTATTACTATTAATTTTCTCATCACTCCTAATCACCCTTTCCCACCCACTTGTGACTGTATGGCTGTAACTTTGTCGCTTGTATCCTTATGATCTATATTGTTTCCTAGTATGATTTGATTGTTTATTGTACTCTATGACTATTATTAAGTGTTGTACCTCATGATTCTTGATGAATGTATCTTTTCTTTTATGTACACTGAGAGCATTTTCACCAAAACAAATTCCTTGTGTGTCCAATCACACTTGGCCAATACAGAATTTTATTCTATTCTATTCTATTCTATTCTATTCTATTCTATTCTATTCTATTCTATTCTATTCTATTCTATTCTCCATCATGCATCAGCCACAATGTCTCTTATTCTTCACCTTTTTCTACAGCCAGATTTTTTATTTTATTTTCTAAGCACAGTAAGTATTGCTTTGAATTGGCAGAAACTGATCAGTTCTGTTTCATTTCTGTTCCAAGGACATACATGGAAAAATATGTTTTCCTCTTTACCATTTCCTATTGTAGGAAGACAAATACACACTTGACACCTGGGTCACCCCTTTCACAAGCAAAAGCCTTCCCTAAACCACAAACATAAAATCATAGGGCTATAAGGGACTTGGAGGTCTTCTAGTCCAACCCACTACTCAAGGCAGAAGTCCTCATACCATCTTGGACAAATGGTTGTCCAATCTTTTCTTGAAAACCTCCAGTGATAACTCTAGGAAGCAAACTGTTCCATTGATTAATTGTTCTCACTGCTAGCAAATTCCTCCTTATTCCCAGGTTGAATTTCCTTCTGATGAGCTTCTACCCAATACTTTTTGTCCTGCTCTCAGGTGCTATAGCAAATAAATTGACACCCTCTTCCCGATGACAGTCCTTTAAGTATTGGAAGACTGTTACCATGTCTGCTCTGAGTTTTGTTTCATTAGGCTAAACATCCTTTAGTTGTTCATTATATGATTTAGTCTCCAGATGTCTTATCATCTTTGTTGCTCTTCTCTGCACTCTTTCTAGGGCCTCAGCAACTTTTTTGTATTGTGGTATTTATAATTGGACACAGTATTCCAAATTGACCATATTATGCAATATAGAATAGTACTATCACCTCTCCTGATCTTGATGCTATTCCTCTCTGGTTGCAGCCTAGAACTGCACTGGCTTTTTTGGTAGCTGCAGCACACCGATGACTCATACTTAAGTGGTGATCTTAAGTGGTGATCTATTGTAGATCATTCTCATAGTATTACTGTTGACCCTGGTACCTCCTACTCTATACCTATTTGTTTGGTTTTTCCTGCCTAAGTGTACAACCTCATTTTTCTTACCACTGAATTGCATCCAAAGACCAAGCAGGAGCTGATTGAATCCATTATTGCAGCCTGGCACCACATTGTCACCAAATATCACGTGCAAAGGCTTATACAGTCTATGCCGAAATGATGCCACCTGGTGATAAGCAATAAGGGTTGTCCAATTTCATATTAGTAACCATGTTTGGTTACCTAAACAGTCATTTTCAGGGCCACAAACAATAAAAATGTTAACAAAACACTAGCATCGGCCTTAGTAATTGCAACACGTACGCCACTGGTATGCATCAGTTAATCTGTTTTCATAGTCATTGTAAGCATGCATTGTAAGCATGCAAGAAAATTCTCAATCCTCATCCAAACAGCACCAAATTGCAAAAAGCTAATGCTTTTCCCTTAAAAACCACAGTATTTATTTAACTATAACAATATTTGCATAGTAGTTCGCATAAAATATCATAAAATCAATGGCCTATCCAAAAAATGTCATAAACCATAAACTGTAAACTGTGCAGGACTTTTTCACAAAGCTGTACTGTTAGAAAGGCATCTGTTCTATTTATAACTTGGGTAAAATAGGTGAAAAGGTCAGGAGGACCCTAACAATGGCAATTTCACGGACACTGGTTTACACGATTAATGGAATCCAGCCATTAAAGCAGTTAAATCCACTGAGAAAAAAAAAGGGTCTTAGCTTGAGATCAAACTCCGACTTCCACTTTCACAATTCATCCTACAACTACAGGCCTCCATTTTAAAACAGCTGGAAATTGAAATAAAATGTAGAAGAAAGAAAACTTCAACTGCGGCCAAGCACCATAAAGGAGCTGACCAGTGCCTCAGCTACAAATAATTGAGGGCTCTTATTTTGATTATAAAAGCCTTTAGAACTGCTCACTTGAGTGGCCATTTATGTATCAGGGGTGCATTTTTAGTCTCTTGGCAAAATCTACTTTAATTTTTGGATAATTTATTTCCTACTAACCCTCCTTTCATTTAGTGAAGGGGACAGTAAATCAATAAATAAAACTAGAAGATTCTCTGCTTCAATCTTTGATAGTCCACTTCCTAACTAGCATGCCCTGTTTCTTCCCTGGCAGTATTGGAAGTTAAGGGAGTTGACATCACATGTAGACGATGCCATTTGGGGATTATCTAAATCACCTATACCAGTGATGGCGAACCTTTTTGTTGTGATGTGCCGAAAGTGTGCACATGCGCATGTGCCAGCACCCACAAAGCAACGTGCCCCACCCCCTGCACATGTGTGGGCAACAACCCCCACCCTCTTACCTGCACTGCCCTGTGTGTGCACCTCCCAGCTGATTTTCAGCCCGTTTGAGGCCTTTTTCAGCCTCCCAGAGGCTCAAGGGAAGCCTCTGCAGCCTTTGGAGGCCGAAAAACGGGCCCGTTTCGTCACTTCCGGAGCCCATCTTTTGGCCTCCTCAAGGCTGCAGAGGCTTGTCTTGAGCCTCTGGGAGGCCGAAAAAAGCCTCAAACGGGTCAAAAATCAGCTGGGAGGCGTGCGCATGCGCAGTGCAGGTACATTTGGCTGCGGCTCGTGTGCCCGCACAAATGGCTCTGTGTGCCACCTGCGCCACACCTGCCATAGGTTTGCCATCACGGGCCTATACATATGCAATTTGGTAAATGAACACAAGCCTTGTGAATGATACAATTTTCTTCCTTAATGCTATGCCCTGTCAATAACATAAGCTTTAAGGTATGCCTCTCTGTCATAAGATCCACATTATGCAAATATGCAATGTATTTCTTGAAAGCATATGACTGCAGTAGTCATGATGGATAATACATGTTCTCCATGTATAATCTAAACTATCACCTCAATAGATTACTCCATTTGTAGGATATTAAATAATGTATATAGGAAGCATGTAATAAAGAGTAGCAGCAGCCCCTAGAGAGAATAAATAATATATTCCTTGGATGGTGTATATGCGTGCCTGTGTCCTTGTTTACTGAACAACTGAATGGAAGCCGATGAAGTACACCTTTCCAAATTAATGCACCCATACAAATAGAGGGCACTGTCATAACAGAATAGATTATGCCAGTTCAGGTTTCCCCCTAAAAGATGGAAAAGTTTCCCTCTGGTTTATCCTCTTTTCCTTGAAAAGTATCTCAAAATCATCACACTCAAGCAAATCACATTCTGCAAGCTATTTAACCAAAAATACATGGAAGAAAACACTCCGGAAGGAACTTGTTTTTGACTAAACAATTTTGCCTGCAGCAGCAACATCATATTCTGTTTGCTTTAAGATACAAAGCCCTAAAAAGTCACAGCTAGCAAATCTTTGAATTAGAAGACAGAACCCAATATGTTAAGGAAATGGCAATATTATTTGGTTTCAGATAAAACAAGATAAAGAAATCCAGAGCAACTGAAAACTCTTCAGTGCACACAGGTCAGTTTGCACAAAAACAGCACAAGAACATGGTCGGTCTTTTTTTGATCACCATTGGCAAGTACACTGTTTTAATATTCATTAAATCTTTCAATTTTAATACCCACAATTCTAATTTTTTCTCTCTATTTCTATGTCATTTTATTAATTCACTGAAGTTCTTTCCCCCAACTTTCCAAAGTACCGTTGGGGGAATGTTCCTCAGAAGAATGAGAGAAAAATGGCTGGAGTGTATGTCAAGAATATATACTCACAGCAAAGTTATCCAAAGTGATGTCATGTAAAATAAGCAAGCACATACATTGGGTAACAGGATATAGGCAAATAGCAATAGTACTTAGGCTTATATACCACTTCACAGTGATCCTCTCTAAGTGGTTTACAGGGTCAGCATATTGCCCCAATAATCTGGGTCCTCATTTTACCAACCTATGAAAGATGGAAGGCTGAGTCAACCATGAGCTGGATCAAACTGCTGGCAGTGGGCATAATTAGCCTGCAATACTGCATTCTAACCACTGTGCCACCATGGCTCTAAATGATGAAGGAAGACATTTCATTTAGCGACAACGGTAAAGGTATCCCTTCAAATCGTAGGGAAGGGAACTCTCTTATATTTTACCCAGAGAAACATCTGGACAAACATGATAATGTATTAGTAGATGATGAGCCCCTTAGATTGCATGGTATTCAACGTGCGAACAAAAAAGAGAACATGGTTGAAACGGCTGGATTAAAGCCTTGCAGACATCTTCTTGCTGAAGTTGCCATGCAGGAAAAGAAAAACCAAAGTCGCAAGTACAGAATGACAGTGGCAAAATGGAATCGTAAGAAGCATGAACACAGGAAAATTCAGCACAGTGAAAAATGAAGTCGCTTGATTACACAGTGGCATCTTAAGAATCAGCAAGCGGCCCCCATTGGGAGCTCAGACGGTTTACTGCTCTGGACATGAAAAGCCAGGAAGGATACAGTAAAGGATACAGTAAAAACAATACTTGGTTACAATGCGGTCAATGAGCAATTTATTGATTTAAGGGACTTATATGGCCACCCTTCTTTTATACAACAATCCTAACCAGCTTGCAATAGTCAACAAAAACATAAAGATGAAACAGACTTAGAAAAGAAAGCAACATGCTTTCAACCATGGTATCACAACTTTTAACGTATTTACTGTATTTCTTTAATGCTCATGCTGCCCATCCTACTTGGCAAAGCGACTGGACATTTGGGGGGTTTATTCTCCTTCAAGGCCAATGCTTGGGAGAAGTTAGACCTTCACAGAAGACTAAGTAATAGAGGTCTTCTGAAAATGAAGAGGCAGCCCCTGAGGTCTGACTGGATGCTGGTATTTAAGAGAAACAACTTTCTAAATACTAAATACATACTAAAAATATAATAATACGAGCTCAATATCCATACTTCGCTATGAAACTATGTGGTCAGGCTTAGTTTTGGGGGAGGAAAATAAGTGTGTGTGTGGGGGTGGAATTCTGCCTCTGCTTACCAGCATCCATTGGTATTTATCCGGCTAGTGTCCTGTCAGTGTGTTTGGAAACTGAAACAGTATTTGCTGTGTGAGCAAGAAGGAGACAGCAAGCAGCCCTGGGCGTGGCTTAGCTCAACTGTTCTGTACTAAAGCTGGTTGTTGCTGTGAAACTGAATCTGAAACTGAAACTCCTCTTCTCTGCTTGTGTTTTGCATTTCTTTTCAGGTGGGGAGGGGGAGTAGAACTCCTTAGCATCCAAACGTGTTAATAATAATATACGAAATTCTAATGCTCTGATGGTCATTTTGAAAAATCCTTTGTTAGTGAGCACCTGGAAGCCAAGAGGAATATACATGCCAAATTTCAAGTTTGTAAGCTTTACAGCTGTGGATATTTTGTGATGATGCATGAGTGGCATTTCGCTTTTATATATATATAGACTAAATACACCAATACATTTAATTCTCCAGGGAAAGACTAAAGGCAAATGTGATCTAGGCAGAAGAAGAACATCATGGTTTCCAAATCTAAGGGACTGGTTTGGACAAAACTCAGGAGCACTTTTTTGTGCGGCTATTGATAAAAATAAGATCACCAACATGATCACCAATGTCTGATGATTGATATGGCACAAGAAGAAGAAGAAACACACCAAGATTTGGGGCTCAGAATTAGGGTAAAGGAATAAGCAAAACTGAAATCATGGAATCATTTCCCATGTACATTGAATTCAGTGGTGGTATTCAGCAGGTTCTGACCAGTTCTGGAGAACCAGTAGCAGAAATTTTGAGTATACGTTGGCATATTGTGCTAAAGAATTAATTGTGGTTTATTCAATGAACCTTGGATGGGCATTTGTGAACCAGATCTCACTTCTGCTAGACAAGTAGACAGTCTATTTAAGAGAATGGGGAATTTATAGCGGGTTTTACCGGTTCTTAGAACTACCAGTGACGTTAACAACCGATTCTATAGAACCAGTGCGAACCGGTAGAAACCCACCCCTGGTAATGCCTGCACATGAGCCACAGTGGGAAGATCTGGCATTATAGATGTGTCAATTAGCAGATTATCTTTATAAATAGCTCCTGTGCTTGTTTTAATCCAATAAGTTGCGGCTCGTTTTCTTTTCTTTATCAAAAAATGCAGTAATCAATTTAAATGATTATGGTTCCGAGAATCTTTGAAAGGGAAGCAGAAGCCTGACATCCTATCCCTGCCCAACATCTATTGCTGCAGAGCGCATACAGATGTTTCCATTTGTTTTGTTACTTGTAGCTAAATGTATGTTATAGGGTCTATTAAAAGTGCAGGGTGGACCTGCTTTGAAATAACAAGGCACAGGTGTTCTTTTTAAATCCCCATCCCACATTTGGCTTGACAATGCGTTTCACTTTAGCAGCTTGTTGTTATGGCTGCAACTAATTAACGGCTATGAAATAAACGTGATAAACAATCCCAGAGCTTTTATGCATTAAAGGCTGCAAGGTAAGCGATGGAAAGAAAGATGCCCAACTTATATAATGAAGAAATAATGATTTATACTCGGGAATCCACCTTGGTTTGCCTATTTCAAACCCTCCTTGCTTTGCATATTATTAAGCCATTGTTCATAAACCAACCTGACCATTCTTAATAAAGTATGTATTAACCGGTCTTCTGGATGTTCGTAGTCAACAAACATTGAGGTTTGAAGTCCTTTATTTGTACATGTAATGCACATCCCATCTGGCGATAATGGTTTGAATTCCAATTCAGGTTAGCGCTGGGAGCATTCGCCTTCCAGCATCATTTGTAGCATTACCCTACCCATCTAATTGTAGCTAACTCCTGCGCGCCATCCTACTCTAGCTTCCCACTTATCCCTTCTCCCGTGTATTCCGGGCCCCATTGCCTAGATAGCTTTGCACCCTACCTACCATCGATCCCCTCTGCTCCCCACGACCACTCTGTAACATAAGATACTTATATAAGATCGCATACTGGAGGGATCCAATGTAAGCGTCTTTTACTTCTGACAGGCATTGCATATGGATCCTGACAGTATGAAATTTAGGCAAATAGATAGCTTGCTGTAAAAGTTGGCTTGGGACTGATGAAGTCAGAGCCCAGTGACTGTTGTTATTGGGGAGTGTTGCTTGAGGGCGCCAGGTGCTGGTTTGTATTGTATTGTTGGGTTTTTATTGTTATTTTTTACATGTATGTATTAATATGGATGGAAGCTGCCCAGGGTTATGGTTTTTAAGATAAATGACCATATCGGTTTTCTGAAACAAGTGAGACACATTTGATAGCCTTCATTAGTCTCTTGAGCATCCTAAAACAGAAAATCCTTTTCTCAGTCAACAAAGTCAGTATTATATTCGGAAAACAACATCTTTTAATCTATCGAAGTGTTTTTAACATGATAGATTTACATAGGCTACCAAAAAAAAATGAATGCTTCTTTTTCCCCTTTCTTCCTGCTACTGTATATTTAAGTTTGGCTATAAATTCTCCATTCTCTTAAATGGACTGTCTACTTGTCTAGCAGAAGTGAGATCTGGTTCACAAATGCCCGTCCAAGGTTCATTGAATAAACCACAATTAATTCTTTAGCACAATATGCCAATGTATAATTGAGTGTTTGGCTACTCTAAAGGTAGCTATCAGCCTTTCAAAATAGAACAGACTGGGAATCCAATGTCATGTAGGTCAGCATTACTTTTGTTGTAAAGTTACAGTAACAAAATCATACAAGTCTGGATGTGCTTCCCCTTCGCTTCCTTTTATCTTTCTAAAAACTAGGATGGGCTTGTCTGATTCACTTACTCATCTTACATTCCATAGATAGTTCTCCACCGTCTAGCAATAGCACAGAGACTTATATACCACTTCATAGTGCTTTACAGACCTCTCTAAGCAGTTTACAGAGTCAGCCTCTTGCCCCCAACAATCTGGGTCCTCATTTAACCCACCTCAGAAGGATGGAAGGCTGAGTCAACCTTGAGCCTGGTGAGATTCGAACTGCCAAACTTCTGGCAGCCGGAAGTCATCGGAAGTAGCCTGCAGTACTGTCATCTAACCACTGCACCACCACAGCTCTAATAGTTGTCTTAGTAGGGGCTCTTCCATCTATTCCTCAAGCAATAGCTGAACCCCCATTTTTGGTGTCCTCTGCTTGACAATTTTTCTCCATCAGTTGCAAAACTACCTTGCCTGGTTGTTGCTGGGTGTTTTGTTTTGTTTTTTAGTATTTATTTGTTGGCAAAATCTTCAGTAGAAGCAAGGTTCCTGGCAAAAGTGCAGAAGTGGTTTGTTGTTACCTTCTTCCATATTTCTTTAACTTTCATTATAGCCCAGGGACCTGAAATTTCTTGGTGATCTCTCATGGATTACTAGTCAGACCCACCTGTTTAAATTCAGTTTCAGATGTGATTGCTGCACAGAGGCAGCATTAGCTACAGTGATGGAAGATCTGCAAGGGGAGCACAATAGTTTGTCTTCGTGCTTTTGTTTGATTTTTCAATGGCTCTTGATGAACCATGGTGGTGCAGTCGTTAGAGTGCAGTACTGCAAGCTACTTCTGCTGACTGCCGGCTGCCTGTAATTTGGCAGTTCAAATCTCACTGGCTACCTGAAGCTGACCTACATAATTATCAGGAGTGTTGGTCTGGTTGACACTTTTATGTAGAGGTTACCCTGGTTCATTCCTCCTTTTCTTCCTTGTCAAATAAGCAGAGCCCTTTGGTTGCTCGTGCCTGGAGGAGATTGTGGACAGGATGAGGTGAGACACAGGTCAAAATTAAATTGAGACAAATTGGAGAATTCAATGTTAGGAGAGATCTTGAGAGAGCAAATGTTTGGGTTCTTCTTGGTCTAAACAAGGAATTTTTTTCTTTCCTTTGAAATGAGAAAAATGGATTGGAATGAGTCCACAGTTGGGGTGGACACTTTGAATCTGGACTGTTTTTAAATACTTTGCTCAATGTGATGGTTCAGAATATAGTTCAGAGTGCCTACTTAAAAAGTATCAATGGAGATTTTCGATCATCCAGACCATGGTGGTCCCAATAAGCTTTTCCAAAAGGCAAATGGAGTTTCTTGGTTTTTTCCTTGAAAACATTTCTCTTCTTCAATTCTTGGATAAGCAACAAAGCATTATCAAGGAAACAAAACCAAGTTTGTTTGATTTTTAAATTGTGTCCTTTTTGGAAAGGTTTATATTAATTATCATTGCCTATGCACCAGCTACCACAAGTTTAAACTACAGTAACACAGTGAGATATGGGGATATTGTTGAACGAACTCTAAAATTACAATAGGACACCCAGACATCTGTTGATTGCATCCAAAAGGGAAAATGTGACACCTGTCTTAACTAAGTTGCTTTGATTATGAACAGATTTACCAGTTAAATGTGAGGTAATTGTTATTTTGTATGAATTCTTACATGACTTGGATCTCACTGTCTACTTAAAGGAACAAATGCCACCATATGTTTTTGTCTTGGGAGCTATGACTACATTGTACTTCATCTGTCAATTGTGCACGGCAGCTCCAGGATTTTTTATTTTCCTCTTTCTACGAAGTTCTGCCTCATTAGTTTCAGAAATAAATAGAAACCATATCTCTTTAGTTTAGCCTAGCTTCCTTCAGGCCATGGGTTACCACCTGCAAGGGAATCATGGGAGAACAGGAGAGTCCGTCACCAGGGAGCCTCCCTTTACTGATTTTCAGTAAATCTTGAATGTAAAGCAATATTGATGGGTTCCAAAGCCATCAGAAGGGTACTTTTTGCTTTTATTTTTTTCACACACTGAGGTAATCATACCTAGAGGGCACAAGGCTTAAATTTATATTTATTGGCTTATTTCTGTCACCTGCAAAGGATAGGCTCTGTCAGGAGTAGAAAGTATACAAAGGCGATAAGGTAAATTAATAAGTAAATTGAATAACTATTCAATAACACTTATGGGAAGGCACTGCTATTTGCTGAGATTCCTATGAATCTGTAAACAGAAGTTTCATTAAGGCAGTAATCACAAATACTTTCTTTTTCTTAAAATTACCCTTAAGCTGGATTTGTTCTATATAACAAAGGAACAATATACTAAACTGAGTAAAACTCTCTTTAAAACAAATGGCTCGTTAAACGATTTCAATATCTAAAATATGCAATTTTTTGGTTCTAAATTAAATGGTTAAGACTAAGGAAACTATAGCCTTCATTTTTATATATAAAATGCAGTTAACACTGAATATGCGCATAAATATATAAACAGAAGTTTCATTTAACCATTCCAAACTGCACGTAGTAATTTTCCATAGGGTGGTTTTCCTTCTTTCAAATTAAGAAGATATTTGCTGCCAGTAACTGAAGAACATGTATATAATATGTCCCCAAAATCCCTTACTACAAATGAAATTCTGGCTGAAAATAGCAGATTGATTAGATAGGATTGGTTAGGGTAGAGGCATCTCTAAGCTTTGTGATCTTACAACTTGCTAAAGTTTAAGAGAAATGATGTCAAACTCATGGAAACAGCTAGGGACAGGCGTGGGCCTCAAAAATTTTAGCAAAGAGTTCTTTGTGCAATTGCTGGATGGGCAGGGCCTAGTCGGCCTCCTACACCACAGTGGGGGACATTTTTGTCCTCCCCAGACTCTGGAGGCTTTCCTTGAGCCTCCAAGAGGGCAAAAACGGCCTTCCCAGGCTCCGGAGGCTCTCTGGAAGCCAGAAATGGGCCCATTTCTGGCCTTCTCAAACTTTCAGGAGGCCCGTTTTTCACTCTCCCCAAGCCTCCGTGCGTGCTCTGCACTTACCTGCATCCAAAATAGGCAGTGTGGGGACTCCTGGGAGGGGCGGAGTGGATGGGGCAGGGCCAATCAGGAGTGGGATTTGAGGGTTTTCCGAACTGCACAGAATCTTAGCGAGGGGCTCTCCCAAACCCCTGCGAATCACCAGTAGCCCACCTATGGCGAGGAACTATCCTACAGTGCCTCTGCCAGTGAAAACGGAGCTCGGTTTTTGCTGGCAGAGGGTTGCAGAAGGTTGTTGCAGCCAGAAACAGGATGTCATGCCCTTGGTAGTTGGACTCTGAGACAGAGGAGGAACAGCTGACAGGGAGTGGAGGTGTGGCTCCAGAGGAGGCTGGGGAAGGGCAGAGGCTTGCTGGGCAGTCAGAGGAAGAACCAGGCCCATCCTCTCTGCATCCTAGGACACACAGGGAGGAATGGAGAAGGAAACAACTTGGCTTATGAGAGAGGAAGCGGCCATGATCCCCCTCATTAGTTGCAGCTGGGGAGAATAGTATAGAAGAGAGACGGTTAAAACACAGCATTGTCAGAAGCAAAGTGTGTTTTATTTTGGGCTGAAGTTATCTGGTTGGCATCCTTCCAACAGACTGTGCCTTGTTATCTCCTTGAATTTGGTAATTACTTATCCTGGTCCATTGTGGATATTTCTTCATTGTACGTTGTTTGGTTTTTTATTTCACCTCTATTTGCTCATCAAGTTCGGACTATATTGCTTTCTTTTGAAGACTATTTTTGAGTAAGTTTTATATCCAACTGAGGATTATTGAACAGTGGGGCCAAGTTGGAGGCATTAAAGGACATTTATTTACGTCTTGGATTTTGTTACGTTTGTATTACACTCCAGGTAATAATCACACAGGATTTGGGAGCCCAGTGGCAGAGCACTTGGGCCACCACAGGCGCCCTCTGACACAAGTAATGTCAAGCTGGCCATGTCTATCATGGCCATACACACATACCCAAGGTCAAACACAGTGCTGATATGGCCCTCAATAAAATCAAGTAGTTGCTGTAGATGGTTCATAGAAAGTTGAAAGACTAAAAAAAAACAAAAAAAAAACAATCGTCATTTCTGTTTGTGCGAATGGTGAGCCAAATGCCTGTGCAAGTGAACTGAGCATAAAAGCACAGTAGGAATTATGCTACGTGGCCAGGAGAGGAAAACCAGGTGTTACATGCTATTTCCAGGCAGTGTTTCTTAACTGTGGCAACTTGTACACATATGGACTTCGACTTCCAGGATTCCCCAGTTGAGAAATACTGCTTTAAGGAAAGAGATGAATAAATCCCATCAATTCTTTTCAAATAGGCTCTCTGCATTATATTTTTTCAGTCATTTCAACTACTATAAGTAGAAGCTTCTCCATCTGTAGCACTACTCTAATGCAGCACTCTTAAGCTTTTGATTTATTGCTCTTGTAAATAAAAGGTCACATGCCATATTCGGAGGCAACTCAAAAATTGCTGCTTTCAGGAGACTCACCAGGGCTAAGAACATAAATATAGCTTCTAAGCCTTTAAATAGGGACAAAAAGGGGATAGGAATTGGTAGAAAAGGTTGGGAATATCAATGAACTGAAGGCACATTAAGGCATCAGCGGGTGAAATATAGAATGGAGTTTGTCTCACAGTTTCCTAACACTTTTGAAAGTCTCTGACAATGACAGAATATTGAAAGATGTCAGGTTCCTTTTTATTTGAACTTGTGGCCTTGTTTTGGAGCAGTTTGCCAGTCTTTGGTGAATAAATTATGGCTTCTAGAATAATTCATTAGTTCCATAATTCATTCCTGATTCCAATGTACTTGATCCTACAAACAAGGTGAAATGTTGACTGAGGATGTGGCTGAAATATGAACAGGTAAGGAACAATATTCCATCATGTGTGCAAAATGGCTATGGTGAATTCATTTTTGTGTATATATTTTCATTATTTTTGTATATTGTTCGTGTGTGTGTGTGTGTATGTGTGTCATTTCAATGTATTTGCTCTCTTCAAAAGAAACACATCAAAAGATCTTATAAAGTCAGGGGTGGAGGCTTTCAGGGGCTTGGGTGAACACCTAGCTAAGACTCTGCAGGGTTCAAAGAGCCCCCAATAACCTCAGAAAGACAAGCAGCAATGGAAAACTCTTAAAAGGCTTAATTGAACTTCTGGGCATTCAGCCAAGAGCATTTCACACCTCGTAAAAGTGTTGCAAGCTAGATAAACAATCCACTCAGTGCTTGAGAGGGACAGTCATTGAGAAAATCAGATAACATAGCCACTAGCCTCTGAGGGGATTAATTTCCAAATAATAAGAATCCCGTCATTCACCAGAAACTTCACTAAGACTCCTCTCACAGTCACTGCTATTAAATCTGGTTTCACCCAGTCTTTTATTTAAGTATTAAATGCACGAAATAATAAACAACTTTTTGGTATATAGCTTTTTTTAGGTAATTAGGGCAAAGAAGTGATGTTGAGTTGGCCACACCCACCCTGTCACATGACCACCCAGCCACGCCCACCCAGCCAGTCATTAGGGAAAAGACCCTCTCGCTAAAAAAATTGAAGCCCACCCCTGTATAAAGGGTATCAAAATTGCAAATCAGCTAGCTTTTTCTTAAGAAAGAGAAATTGATTGGATGGCACCTTTCCTTTATTCCATTGAATCTCTTTTCTTTTCCATTTCCCCCCATTAGATTCTCAATCAACTCACAAAGACCACTTCCATTCTGAGTACCACCTCTGGATCAGAGGCGTGATCTAAAGTTGTGGTGTATATGACATTAGTGCACTAGGTCCTTATTTGAGAAATCTCAAAAGTCTACTTCTCCCAGATTAAACATCATCCCCAATTTAAATCCTTCATCATTTTAATCACTTATACATTTGATGAAATAAGCTGCACTTTACCTATGTTTATGTCTTTTAATAAAAAATTGTTAGTCAGAAAAGGTGATTCCATTCTCCTGATTTTTTTAACCACTGAATAAGAATCACCTCACTGAAAGGAATAAAGTAATAATAACAAATTGTTTGGATTTTTACAGTATTCCATGAACCCTGGGCTAATTTGAATTTCATACTATTACAATGATTCTTTAAAACCGATCAAATGAATTTCATTTCATCACAGATGTTCTTTAAAAGCACTGAACGAGTCACCCTGTTTCATTTGAAAAAGATACAAAATCATCACTTTTCAATGTAGTTACTTTTAGAGGACATAAGTCCTGCTTTATTCCTGATGAAATGAATGGATTTTAGTTTAGTCATTACTAATTTGTCCTAAGTTAAAAGGAAATAAAGTGTAATTAATTTTTTTTGATCCACCCAAGTGTTGCATGAATTATGTATATATTAAATGTTAACCTCCCATTCAATATAGATTGATATTACTCTTTAGTGACTAAGGCTAAAAACACATTTATATTAAAATATATTTGGTTTCAGAACTAAATTATTTTACAAAACTGCCTACAATACTATATGTGTGTATGTAATACATGCTAGAACAAAGAGCTTTAATCATCATGAACATTTGTCCATGTAATTATCTAAACCTTACTAAAGTCAAAATACAAAAGTCTATTTAGAAAAACCTGGATTTTTTTCCCCCAAAGTAATAAATATTTATAGGTTCATATCTTGGCAAGCTGGCAAATGAATCCCACTTAATAATTACTGACTTTTACCCTTCTGTACTTAAGCAATCATTCTCCTTGTAATGATTTCCACTAACACATTCACATTTATTGAATAATGTTTCTTAATGCTGTGCCATCATAACAGTGGGATATTTTTCATCTTATAGATTTAGTACAATCTTTACTGAAACTGTGCCGTGTTATATATTCAGTGTTTGCTTCATTAGCTTAGCAAGTTTCCCCAAACAAGGCTCTCAGTTGATTCCTTTTCCAATTATACAAAGGAGGTAGATGATGATAATAACAGCAACAGTAACAACAACAATAAAAATGGATAGTGGATATAGCAGTCCCTAGAGACACCAGAATAGAAGAGAAATTGGAGAAGATAACAAAATACAAAGACCTACAAATAGAAATAGAACGACTATGGCAAAGGCAAGCAAGGCTAGTACCATTAGTAATAGGTGTCTTGGGTACAATCCCAAAACAACTGGAGCACCAAACACCATAGACATTGACAAATTTGCCATCAGTCAATTGCAGAAGGCAGCTTTACTTGGAACAGCTTCCATCCTGCGACAATATCTGTAACACTGTCAAACATCCAGATTTGCCTATCCCAGGTCCTTGGTAAGTGAGGCATTATCTTGAAGTGGTTGTGAGGATTACATACTTCAAGGGGGAGGAGAGCTCTGTCAGTGGTTCAACCATCCTGGACAGGTTTCATTGGAGGACTGTGCAACCAACCATTATAATTACATCTTCAATACTATCCTGCCGAGTATCCTAATCGAAAAACTGACTGACTTGGATTTTCCCTCTTCCATCTGCGACTGGATCAAAGACGTTCTGAGGGATCAACCACAAACAGTGAGGACTGGGTCTGTCACATCCACCTCCCTGAAGTTTAGCACTGGCTCCCCACAGGGCTGTGTGCTCAGTCCCTACCTGTACTCAATGTACACACATGATTGTGTATCATCTGACCCATCCACTGTGATCATTAAGTTTGCAGAGATGTATTGGGTATCATTACAGGTGGAGATGAAACAGTGAACGGGGGGGAGGTTCAAAAATTGTCCTCTTGGTGCTTAGAAAACAACCTGCACCTAAACATCAGCAAGACAAAGGAGATGGTGTTAGACTTCTGGAAGAAGAGAGAGGAACCTGCCCCACTTTACATCAAGGGGGGCTGTGTGGAGAGAGTTTCCTCCTTTAAATTCCTTCCTACCCCAGCGAAGACCTTACCTGGAAAATCAACACAACCCAGGTGGCTAGAAAGGCCCAACAGAGACTCCATTTCCTTAGGGTCTTGTGAAAGAATAAAGTAGAACAACAAAGACTGATGACATCCTCTTACCAGTCCACAATAGAAAGCATCCTCATATATTGCATTATGGTGTGGTATGCTGGCTTGACAGCTGCGTATAGAAAGACATTACAGAGGGTGGTGAGCACAGCACAAAACATTGTGGGCTGTTCCCTAATACCACTAGATGATCTCGCTAGGACTCACTGCCTTAGAAGAGTGAGGAAAATTCTCAGGGACGACTCACATCCTGGTCAGCACTTCTTCACACTCCTACCATCGGGTAGGAGATATAGAAGCATAGCCAGCTGCACCAACAGGCTGAAGAACAGCTTCTGTCTGTGGGCTGTCAGACTTCTGAATGGAAAATAACTTCATGTCAACATAGTATGACAGTCTTGCAGGGCCGGCGCGTTGTGCAACAAGGTCACATAGAGTAATAAGATTGGGTCTGGGTTAGGGACTTCTGTCCTCACTGTGAGTTGTGTGTGTGGGTGTGTGTGCATGAAAGGAAGCTCAGCCAATCTCATTGTACACATGTTGGACTCTGACAATAAAGGTAATCATAATCATAACAATCATAACAATCTTCTTCATCATCATCACCATCACCATCACCATAATCCTGTAACAATACCTCAACACCATCAAATATCAACATCTGCCTAACCCAGGCCCTTGCGAAGGACTCAATAATGGACAAAAATGCCAAATGTAATCTAAATATCAGGCTGACTATGCGACCAACCATAATAATACAGCTTTAAAAAGTAGTAATAAACTGCATTTAGCAAATAAAGCTTTCACCTATGAGTATGACTGTTTCATTGACCTTGAAAATAACTCTTGTTATAACCACAGGTATAGACCATTCAGTACTTTAATACTGACACGCGTTTATATACACACCAGGATATGTTATTTCTTTTCACAACTTTAATTGAGATAAGTGTGAAAAACAAGGCTAACTGCCACCTAGAGCTGACATAGTCTTTTTTTTATAAAAAAGAAAAGAAAAATAAGAATAACAGGAATTGCAATATCTTTTCCTTCTCGACAAGGAACAAATTGATATAGAAGATGGAGTGGAAACTTGTCTCCATCCAGAATGATATCCTAAGGTTAAACAAAATTCCCTGGTCAAATTCAAGTGCTGTGTTTACTTTTTTTTGGTAAATGTTCAGGTAGGGAAATGGTGCAATTCCATAATAGACCATTTACATTATTCCAGTTTCTTGGTTTCTCCAGATGGAAACAACCTCTGAAAATTATTGTACATTTTTGCCTGTGCCAAATGAATGGATGGATTGTTTCCAATGATACATTTAGATTATTCCAAGGATAAGGGCCTTTTCGTTTTTCCACATTTATTGTTATATATTTTTGAATGATACTTCTTACCCATTTTCTAATCAAAACCTACTTGTTCTGACTGAACTTTAAATAAAAGTACTTGATTAACACAGTTTAAGTCATTCTTTAAAAGATTGTACTTAGCAAACAATAAGAAAATCAATACTATCAATTATGCATCAAATTAAGGTATGAACTGTAAAACTGAAATTTTGGATGCAGCATGATTCTACACATAAGAGAATTGCACATAAAATTAAATTCTACATCAGCTTTACTTTTTAAATATAAAATTATTCTACACATCAAGGCCCATGCCCACAATTTAATTAGCTACTCTTCTGAAAAGGAAATGAGAGATTTTTTTCCCAATAAAAGTCATTATCATTGCATCCGTTAACATATATAATGTTAGTTCAGTGTATTTGGAAAGAATATATAGTTCAGTGAAATATAGTAATACCATCTCAGGTTCAACGAATTACAACTTTCAAAATGTATTCCATTCTACAATGAATCATTTGCTAGAATTGATGCGCTTTCCAGGAAATATGAAGAAAAGATCTAACCAGCTTGTTACCTTTATAACATTTTTTTTGAGAATGAATTATTCATTGTAGCATTCAGGAATGGTAGACCAGTGGAAAAACTTCTTCTGCCAATTCTTTCTGAGTACAACGTTTGAAGAAAATCTGTTGGGTTTTTTTCCATTGAAGTTCACACCATGGTTTCTCTACGACTATTTTTAAATTGTCAAATTCAAATATCAATTTAATCATAGAATCTTTGACTTGCTTGAATACTGATTCATACTTCATTAATAGTTTATGTTAATTTATATTAATAATTAATATATATTATGCCTAACAAATACTGACAATGGTATTATGAGATTTTCAGATTCAGTGTGTTCCTCCCCCTTTTTTTGCAATTATTTTGTTGCTCTGGAACCAGTTTAGTGTAGCATGGAGAAGCACTGTGTGATAAGAGATTTCAGAAATCTTATATTGGACCTTCTTTAAAACTGTGCAATCAAACTATTGCCTCTCCACTCAGGAAATTACTTAAGGATCTTCAGCTTCTTAAAAATAAACATTTGATATCAATGAAAGAGGGGACATATCCAGACTCATTCTTTTTCTATATTTATCCCAAACTTCTAGTAGATTACTTCATATTGCAATGACTGTTTATTTCTATGTATGTCAACCTAGATATATCCAGTGGTAGGATTCAATTTTTTTTACTACCGGTTCTGTGAATGTTAGGAATATAAATCACCTAACAGGTATTTGGGTTAGAAATATATAAACCAGGATAAACATTTTAGTATTATGTCTTTAAGGGATTGCAAAAACTGCAATTGGGTGTGGTTTTTCAAATGGCCATAAGATGGAGCCAGAAACCTGGATTGTCTAAGTCTGAGTCTCAGAAGAGAGTGTGAGTGTATCTCTGTTTCCTTCTGTGGGAAAGTATTGCCGTTCCTCCATTTTTCCCAATTGACTGATATTACTGGATTTAATGTAAGTCTGATACTGAACTGTTGTTGACACTGTACTTTGATATTTGGCTTATCCCTGGATTGAAAACTGATTGATTTACTTGTGAATGACTTTGGATTGCTTACTTTGGACTTTGCTTAAACCTTTCTTGAAGTAAAAACCTACATTTACTGTACAGTGTATCTGTGTACTGTGTGTGTATTATTCAAACACTATTCTCTATACATCTCCCTGTATGTGCTCATTCTCCTAACAGGGAATTACCTCAACCGTGAGCATGGCTTGGTGGGTGTGGCTTGGCTTGGTGGGCCTGGTGTGGCTTGGTGGGCATGGCTTGGTAGGCATGGCAGGGGAAGGATACTGTAAAACCTCCATTCCCACCCCATTCCAGGGGAAGGGTACTGCAAAATCCCATTCCCTCCCCACCCCACTAACCTGCTTTCCAGCTCCGTTCTCCTGTTCAGGGCAACAAAACAAGACCTAGCCGATCAGCTGGGACTCAATGGGAGGCAGAGAATAGATGGGGACGGGGCCAGTCAGAGGTGGTATTTTCCAGTTCTTTGAACTACTCAAAATTTCTGCTCTGGTTCTCCAGAACTGGTCAGAACCTGCTGAATACCATTTCTGGATATATCTGTCAGGCTCCAAGTTTGCTACAGAGCCCGTCAGCTCCAAATACACCTCGCAGAAACTCAGCTGGCAGTGGAGAATATCACCTTAGCTCTGCTGACGCCAGATCTGTGTTGCTATTTGTGTGCTAGCCTATGGTGTTGAAGGTTGCTTTAGAATGACTCAGCAGAGCTGAGAGCTGAAGGATGGATTCTGAAACAACTACAGGGCTGGAAATGGTTTTTTTCATGTATTGATGTAGTGCATATTGTTAGAAGAGGTTGGGGCACATATAGGTGGCAACTAAGCATTGAGTGAAGACATGGTGAAGGTGGCACCAGGTGGGGATCAGTTAGTGAGGGTCAGAATAGGTTAGGGATGAAGACCTGTTATAGGGTTTATAGCATTTAGGTATAATGAGTTAGGCATGGCTAGACTTAGAACTGTGAATAGTCCTGGGTGTGATGGGGTGTGTCTCATGATAATGGTGATAAAAGGAAAGAGAGTAAACTCAAACCCAATTCTAACCTTGCCTGGCTTTTAGCCTTTCTTGCCTGATTGAGTATTTGTTGCTTGCTGAATAAACTATCATTGTCCTAAAGAGGAGCTGGAATTTGGATTCATTTAAAGACAAATCTTCAATACTCAAGGACTGGCTGAGAATATCTATGCAACACCTCTGAGAGACCAGCCTCACCCATGGAAGTAATAGGGGAATATAATTTTTTTTCTTAAATGTACATTCAAGAGCTAGTATTAGTTTAGTTTAGTTTATTGATTAGTCCTTGGGCCCTATAAAAGTGCAGAGTTCCAAACACAAATGATTACTAAAATCTGATTTAAAAAAAACATTTTAAAATGGAATTGGGACAAAATACAATTTAAAATGAGATTGGAATAAAATACAATAATTTAATATATGGATAAATAAAATATGATAAAAGTATATTTCAGTGTCACCCCTACAATCTACCCAAATCAGTCCCACATATGCTGATCTCAACTGAACCATTTTGCTCAAATACTGTGCTGTCTTAAATGTTGTTTTCAAATTCTAGCCACACATATGTTATTTTGATATGGGGATGCCAATGGGTCATTGCTTGGTATATAGACCGAGGTACAGTACTTGTCTCTCACACTCTTGTACAGGCAACAATCAAATAGGATGCCAGCCAGGTCTTCTACCTCTGTCACTCCACAAATACAGAGAAGCTATTATGACAAAATAGTCTGAAATTCAGAGCCACTAAAGCACCTTCTTCTTTTGAATCCTGGAGAAATTTTGAATTTAATCCTTGGCTTTTTATTGAACTGGGTATAACTCATTACTTGTCTATGACAATCATTTAATACCCTTATTCTCATTAAAACTGGAATCGTTTGTAAAAAAAGAAATGTGGTCTTAGTAGGATATTACTTAGTAGGTTAACTTATACAATTCCTCCTAAAAAGAACATATTGCATCTTTTCTTATCTAGAAATATTTGTTTTATACTTCCCACTTTGGTAAAGTGGCTCCCCGTCAAGGCACCCTAACTTGGGAATACCCACCATCTCTGAATGGCACATTGGCCTTTGGAGTGTCTATGAAGATTCTCAATCACCTGGCTCAGTGCTGTCCCAAAGGTATTTTTCAAAAGACAACTAGACTTTCTTGTGTTTTTTTTTCCCCCTTTAAAATGTTTCCCTTCTCATCCAAAAAGCTTTTTCCTCAGTGTAGCTATAAGTAGACCATCAGATTCAGGACAGCTTTTGAAATGCTTTCCTGCCTCACTCTACCCAGAGCCCCGTTTTGCTTGATTATTACATTTACTCCATCTTCAATTGCCTTGTCTTACAAAGGAAATTGGTATTCTCTTTGAAGAATTCTTCATTACCCTTGGATTCATTATAAGGTTCACTCTCAACTGGTCTTTTTCACTTTCCTTTCTTTTCTGTTTCCTGGCCTGGCAAAGTTTCTCTCTCCCCCCTCCCACTTTGCTAAAGTGTGTTTGTGCATGTTGCCTTTCCCACTCTGTGCCTGAGAGACATTTATTTTTTAATATTTTTATTATGCCTGCCTGCCTGCCTGCCAGCCTGCCTGCCTGCCTGCCTAGTTATCTATCTATCTATCTATCTATCTATCTATCTATCTATCTATCTATCTATCTATCTATCTATCTATCTATCTATCTATCTATCTATCTATCTATCCATCCATCCATCCATCCATCCAACATTTATTTATTCATCAGATTTTTAAAACTGTGAATCTACATCAGACAGGGACTGCCTATTTCGTACACAAATAATCCTAGGTGGCTCACAAGATCCAATAATAACATAAAGGGGAAACAGAGGAAAGCAACATACTTCTCACATAGCCGAACACATCATGTGAACTTTACCTTTGCTGGATTGTCTCCCATACTCTTTTGGGGAGGGGGGGGCAGGGGTGTCAGGTTTTCAGGGCCTTCCAAAAGACCAAGTGGGGATAGGGGCTCTTCAGATCGCAGCAGAAATGCTGTTCCAAAAGGGGGAAGGGACACTCAAGGGTTTTAGATGACAGCATTTAAATGAGAAGACCTGGAACATGTTCATTTATTCAACTTTTATGGGCAGATATCATCTTCATCATCTTTTAACGACTCCGTATTCCCTTGCAGGGTGGAGTCTGAGCAACTGAATGGAGCTGAGTGTTTACTGGCCAGATGCCCTACCTGTCGCCAATGTGGAGTTTTATTCAGTAGATATATTCTCATTGTGCTCAAAGGGAGAAATATCTGCCTGTACCAAGGATTGAACTCACAGCCTTCTGATTGTGAGGTGAGAGCTCCACTCCTAGGCCACCGCACCGCTCCCTTTATGGGCAGATATCCCAGGAAATAATGTGGGTCTGTGCTATTTAAGTGTATATATATCACAAATCTCATCATATTATAAAGTTTTCCCACCATACCACTTTGTACTTGGTCTGTATGTCGATGGTAGCCTCTCCAGATTTAAGACATTTAAGTTATGGTTGAAACTTCTAAGAGCTGAAATTGAAAATGTCACATTCCTCAATTAGCAAGGTGAAAAAAAAAATGAGTTCTGGAGCCCATATCACCTTATCCTGTCTCCTTTTCCTTAAAGAGTGGATCCACCAGCCGTAATGTTCCTGAAGACTGGGGGGTCGACCAGCAGATGCTCTGAAGCTATTCTCCAAATATTCAGCAATCGCTGGAGCCTCTGGTCCCTTGCAATCTGTCTCACAATTACGCTGAGCTTTTAAGTGAGAGCTGCTAAGCTTCCAAACTGTCTCAGGGAGCCTGAGGATACAGCTGTGATGAATTTCCCTTTACATCTACAATCCTTGGGAGATGCCCATAGGCAGCGGCTGCCTTTCTAAATCCATATTGCCAAATTTGGCACTGCCAATTGAGCATCCTCTACTATACAAAGCCTCAAATCTTCTTCATGATGCAAATATTTATTACCTGTGTAACAAATTAGTTAAATGTCATACCTTAAGGAAAACCTCATCTTCTCTTTTGAAAGCTACGCCAAGAAAGGGGCTCACTTAGATAAGAGGCTGACATGAAAACACTGTAATCTTTCATTATGTAGTCTGATTGAGTGCATCACAACTTTTGATTCAACAAATACAGCCTTCCTGAGAAAAATACTTAATCTGCGAGACTGCCCAGGAATTACTAGTTTATTACAGAAACTAAGACCTCTTAATAACAATAGTCAGTTTAACAATGACAATTTTGTAAATTTTTATTCTTTAAAGGTCTTGTCAAACACTTTTTGTATTTTCACATAAAAGCCATGCTCGCTTGATATGCCCGTTACTGCCTTAGCAAGAGAAGAGCAACCAGGATGATTAGGGGACTGGAGACTAAAACATATGAAGAACGGTTACAGGAACTGGGCATGGCTAGTCTAGTGAAGAGAAGGACCAGGGGAGACATGATAGCAGTCTTCCAATATTTGAGGGGCTGCCACACAGAGGAAAGGGTCAAGCTATTTTCTAAAGTTCCTGTAGGCCAGACAAGGAATAATGAATGGAAACTGAACAAGGAGAAACTTTCTGATAGTAAGAACAATCAACCCATGGAACAGCTTGCCCTTGGAAGTTGTGGGAGTGTCATCACTTGAGACTTTCAAGAAGAGATTGGAATCCCATCTGTCAGAAATGGCGTAGGGTCTCCTGCTTGGGCAGGGGGTTGGACTAGATGACTTAAAAGATCCCTTCCAACTCTGATTATCTGTTAAAGGGTAAGGAAGGCATAGGTTAGTTGTAACTCTTACGTAGGATGAGTGAAGGGAACAAAAGACATGGGTCCAGGTAAAAATAATTGAGGCAACTGTAAGACAAAGTAGCGTATCAGATAAAGAATCGCCAGCAAAAGGGATGCACCACATCTCACCAAAACCTACCACGTGGTTCCCCCCAGCCACCCAAAATGTTTATTTATTTGTTTATTTTTGATGTAACACAAATGGAGAATGTATAATCCTCATGGGCTATGATACTACTGACTCCAGTTTAATTTAATCACCTTTCTTTTCTTCATCCCAGTCCTTTTCACATTTATCTTGCCTAATTTGGGAGGGCATCCTCAAATCTGAATACAGTTCACTTAGTGACTGTTTGTACAGCGGCACTGAAAAAAAGTGATATCTCTCGTCACACACTTACGACCAGCATCCTGGTCACGTGAATAAATGGACAAGCTGACAAGTGTCTCTATTTATGATGGTTGCAGTGTCCTGGGGTCAATTTGATCCTCTTTTATGCACCTTCAAGGGGAAACCAGATTCACTTAACAACCATTGTTACCAACAATAATCCGGGCAGTGATTCACTTCTACAAATGTGGCAAGAAAAGTTCGTGAAATGGGGCTAAACTCATTTTCTAATTTCTCACATAGCAAGATAAATTCTTCTCAATTTTGGTCATAAACAAGGACTACCTATTATGTGGCACACATCCATTAACCCTAATGATTTTCTAACTGAAATTCTAGATCTTGAACTCTGGACCCTACCTTCCTTCCTTCCTTCCTTCCTTCCTTCCTTCCTTCCTTCCTTCCCGTCCGTCCGTCAATTTCCTGTCTTTATTCTTGTTATAAATACTCAAGGTGGTGAACACATTCTAATATTCCTTCCTCTTCCTGTTTTCTCCAAAACAACAGCTCCTGTAAGCAATGGGTGGAATTCAGACACTGCTTTGTGGGTGGCGTGTAAGGGCATTCTAAAATGGGCAACTTTAAGCATGAAAACTTACCTTACCATCAGCGCTGGTGAGTAAAACAGCTGAGGTGCAGCAATCCGCTCTGCTGCACCTGTCAGCTGACGGTGCAAACCAACAGCATACCACCATTGCCCATGAGATGAGTTGGGGCTGAAAGAGAGTGACTGGCCCAAAGTCACCCAGCTGGCTTTCATTCCTGAGGTGGGTCTGAAACTCACCATCTTGATTTCCAGCAGTTTTTGCCCTCTGCTGAGGAAAGGAAGGATAGAAGAGGCAAAATTTCCAATCTAAACTTACATTGGATGCTCTCCAGCAAAGGTATGAGTCCCATGAGGTTCTTCTGGCTAAAGTCTCCATATTGCAGCTTCCTGTCAAAATATTCTGCATTATGAAAATGCATACGTTAGTAAACTGTGATGATGTTTATTGTCCTCCGAGACATCAGGCCGTTCATTGCAATGACTGACATTGCTACCCTTCTGTAAATATGTACTGTTAGCTTTCTCTGCTTTATTTACCTATGTTTGTTCTCAGTATCGGAGAAGTTGGAAGTGGAAGAGGGACTGCTTTTCCTGGAAGCCTGTCAGTCACACATGGGGAACCATGTTGTCATCCACAAGGAGGAAACAGTAATCAGTGAGAGACATTTTTCTTGCCAGCTTGTCACTCAATCAGCAGCAACAAAGGTTCAGCAATCAATCACTGCATATGTCTCAAACTAAATTATGGGGAAAATAGCTTCTGGGGCATCAGATTTTTGGAAGCCCAATTTATAGTAATGGAAGCCTAATTCTAAAGAAATAATATATCTGAGGTTTCAGTTTCTTGAGGCAATGCAAAAACCAGTCATTAAAACACCTTAACAAAAAGCACAGTTACCCACTTCCAGATGAGGTGAAGTTGGATTTTGTGGAGGACCACAGGCTATTTGTGAAAATAATATCTATCAATCCCAATCTATAGGGAAAAAATATATATTTATTTATCATAGTACTTAGAATGCTAATGATTTTTGGAACCAAAACACTCAAAAGGAGTTCTATTTGATATTCCAGAGTTTTCTGATCTCAACTTACAGCTACAGAAGCAGACTGAGATGCTATCCAGAGTGTTCACATTCCTGAATATTTATTTTAGTGTCTCAATCAATTCATCTCTCCCAATTGGTTAAACTACAGGACTGGAAATGTTTTATTTAGATGTTAATAGTGCAGTCCAAACCACTTTGTGTGGTTGCGTAAAGAAAGTGAGGATAAGATGGACATCTACTGACAGAGAAGATTTACTGAGGCTCCCAAGATGCCTGTGGAAAGTCCACAAGTTTGACACTCTATTTGATGCTCTATTCCACTCTATTCAGTGGAAAGCCAAATGAGCTGCTGAATGCCCAGATACAGGTAGTTACGTAGATGACCTGTTGTGGTTAGCCAGCAGCAGGGGCAGATGGCTGAGGACAGTGATGACTCAGATGAGGGGCCAGGACCATTAGGGAGTGGACTGCTGCCTTCAGAGATTGTGGAGGCTGGCAGCAGCGATGAGGAGGTTCCCGAGGAGCCTGTGCCAAGTGCGCGTGCATACAGGGCTGCTCGGAAAAAGAGCAGCTGCAGCAGCACTGGTGACTCAGGAGTAAGGCTGCAAGGTAATGGACCCTCCTTCAAGAAGATAAAAGCCAGTTGTGAATCGGACGTTCTTTGTAGGAAGCAAAAACATTTTGAAACTCCAGCCTCATGGACATTGCAGTATCTTAAGTTGGTATTTGAAGTGTTGTAAAATATTTCTTATCTGTTATTCTTGGCAGCCTTGTACAGTTTTGGTGAGGCTTGTGCTTATCAAAGTTAATTAGTTAATTAGTTTGCAGCAGCCTTTTAACTGGGGATTCGTAAGAATCATTAAAAGGTTTCCGTTCCCTTTAGTTCGTGTTTGTTTTATTGGAAAAGGACATTCCAATTTTATTGGAAAATGACTCTACACAAAAGGTGCTAGATTTTGACTTCCTCGCCAGCATTGGTCAACTCTGAACAGGATCTATACCCAACATGGTGACTCCCAGGATTCCTTGTTCACGTGGGGTCTTGTCTCTACCCCTCAGTGTGACTGTGGTACTCCTTGACAAAATATCAATCACATTATGTCTGAATGTCCATCAAGAGCTTAAACTGGCTCAATGTCTGATTTTTTTCAAACATAGACCACCCTGTCCTTGGTGGACTGGACATTAACATTTGAACCACTATAAGTCTATGTATTTGCCATACGCTAAATAAATAAATCTATTTGATGCAAGTTGGCACAGTTCATCCAAGAACCAAGGGGAAATAGGAGACCCAAACCAAAAACTAGCAAAACAGATATCCATCAATTAGTCCATATGCACATACACAGTTCAGGTAGTCCAGTGATGGCTAACTTTTCTGTTCTCACATGCCAAAAGTGCACACATGTGAGGGGGGGGGTCATGCCCTCTGTGCATGCGCTCATAACCCCATGTGCTGTGCATCTCTGCGCATGCGTGTGTGTCTCCAGCGTTCCCCCCGCCCTCACATATGCACAACAGCTAGCCCCCAATCAGCTGGTGGGCAGGCGGCGCGGGCGCCTATGCAGTGAATCTGCCCAGGGGCAACGGCTTGCGTGCTGGCGGAGATGACTCTATGTGCCACTTCCTGCACGGCATGCCATAGGTTCGCCATCACGGAAGTAGTCTTTGACTTATGACAGTTCATTTAGTGACTGTTCAAACTTACAACAGCACTGAAAAAAATGACTTACATCCACCTTTCACAGTTACGATCTTTCAAGAATCCCCATGATCATGTGATCAAAATTTAGACGCTTGGCAGCTGGTTCATATTTATGACCGTTATTGTGTCTCAAGGTCATGGGAACCCCTTTTGTGACCTTCTGACAAGTAAGGTCAATGGGGAAACCAGATTCATTTAACAACCTGGTTACTAACTTATCCACTGCAGTGATTCACTTAGCAATTGAGGAAAGAAAGATTGTAAAATGGGGCAAAATTCATGTAATAAATGCCACACTTAACAACAGAAATTTTGGGGTCAGTTGTGGTTGTAAGTCAAGGACTACCCGTACACAATTTCTTTTTGAAGTAAAAAGGAACCCTCTATACAAATCACAGACATTAGAAATAATAAGCAAATGGAATTCCACCAAAATGATTCACTATGCTTCCCCACACCTTTCCGTTCTTGCAGACCACAATTGCTTCCATCACAGCTAAGCATCAATTAAAACATTGCCTTTTGTATGTTAAACATCACACCTCTTCCTTCTTGAGGATCTCATTTACTTTGTTGAGCTCCTTACAACAGCTCACAATCAAGAAAAGGAAGATTCTCACAGATTCAGCATAGGCAAAATTTATTGTGGAGGAAATAAGGTTAGATGACAGAATCACAAAAAAAACTGAATTGCCCCTCATTTATCAGTGAGTTGATAAACTGGTGTTTTCCTATTGCATTTGCTCCAATGGTGCTATCATAGATAAACTTCGGAGTCAGCTGGGGAAAATAACATCACAAGCAAAATAAAGATTTGCTTTTTTACATCTGACTCCTTTCAAATGTCAGATGGTTTCCCCTTAAAAGCTCCTGGAGGTGAGGCCTGTTTTCTTCTCCAAATTTTAAGTGTTGGATCAATTACATATTTAATGACAATATATCTCAATTCTAAAACTGTAGTATTTCACAGCTAAGTCAGTGGAACAACATTTAGCACAGCAGGCAAATGCAAAATGGCCTGATATATAAGCCAAGAGTATACCTGCATTGTTAGTCACATAATTCCCCAAATTATAAATTAAAGTAAGTAATTTTCAACTTTAGAACCTTAGAAAGTAGTGACTCCCATTCAAATGTCTAAAATACCCTTTCCACAATGTTCTCACTTCTGTTACTTCCTCAATAATGTCATCATTTTTACATTTATTCCCTTACTCTACTGGATTCTTGACTTCCTTTTCACTCACTTTCAAAACATTCGTTGCATAAAGTATCTCTGTCTATCTTTTTCAATTTTTGCTCTACAACATTTTTCATCTGTCCCGATAGCATAACTCCATACACTTTGGTAGTGTTCCGTAATATAATTCTTTTCACACTTTTTCAAGATGCTTCCAGGTAAATTTTCTTTTCAATCAGTTCCTTCTATTAAAAGATTAATGCTTTCTCATATAGGATTTGTATGCTCTCTTCCTGTAGTAATTTTACTTTGACTCTAATATCTTTTAGTTGTTTCCTTTTCATTTGTATTCATTTTCCCATGATCCACTACTGAAACTACCAAATAATGAACTACTGCAAATTTAGAAGCTCTCATTCCTCTTATAATTGTTCATTAATTCTCTAAGCAATTGTGCCTTTCCATTAATTCCCTTTCTAAGTGCATAAAAATAGGATATAATTTAAACCAGTGGTTCGCAATCTATGGTCTGCAGACCCCTGGGGACCACAATTGTCATCACAGAGTATCTGCGAAGGCAATTTGATGAAATAATGGCATTCTAAATGTTTGTTTGTATCTTGCACTTCAGTGGGAACAACTCTAAGTAATCTGATAACCACTGGTTCAGATTTGCAGTCTAAAATGATGGAGTAGAAAAAGAAAATAAGAACAATCTGTAATTTCCTTAATATTCAAATCAATGAAACAACGAACTTTCTCCCTTCACTATGGCAGCCCAATGGAATGATTGTTGGAAGTCTGAGGTTGATGGGAGCTGTACCTCAGGAACATCTGAACAGCATGTGAACTAATTTCAAGAAAGTAGAAAAGGTTGGATGGAGAACATCAAATTTTTGTTAGGCTTCAAACTGGCTTGCAGTATTATTGCTCTCTTTCATCCCCACTGGTTTCAATTTCCTAAACACAACATATACTGCAACTGTTAGGTAGCACTGTTTTCTCATCCTATCATTATTGCTGTGCTTGCTAGAAATGATGGGTGTTATGGTTCAGTATATCTGAAGCACAATTTGATGGGTTGTCCTTCACTTTCTCCCCATTGTTAAATGCTTACCATCCATTTCTGGGTTGATAGAAAACTATGTTGGTATGAATGTTACTGTCCTAAGTGCCAATCTCTACTGCACTTCTATTTCTAGTCACTGCCAACTTTTCTCCAAGGGAATCTTTCTCAACCTTGGCAATTGGAAGATTGTGGACTTCAACTCCCTGAATTCCCCAGTCAGCATCCTAGAAGTTGAAGTCAACACATCTTCAAATTGCCAAGTCTGAGAAACACTCTCCAAGTTAATGGATGATAAAACCTACCAGAATTTACACACCTTGGAAAACGGATAAAGGGAGTGGTGGAAACACTTTATTAATACCAGTATAACTAGGGCACAAAATTGATTCTCTCGTGGGCTGGGACAAGATAAGAGGACATTATGTGGTCATGGTAGAAAGGAAGACATTGTCAGTCATGTTTAGGCTTTGGTTAGGTGTAATGGAAGAAAAGTTCCAACCCATGGAACTTCAGAAGTTGTGGGAGCTTCAAAACTGGAAGCTTTCAAGAGGAGGCTGGAATGGGATTTGTCAGAAATGGTCCTGCTTTGGGGATGGGACTAGGAAACCTACAAGGTCCCTTCCAAACTTTTTAATCTATTAAAGTTCTTGAAGAAAACAAGAGCAGAAATCCCAGCTGTAACACACAGAGATGGAAGGAGTTCCATGAGAGGGCGCCATTAATCCCTCCTCTTCTTTCTCAACTTTGATAGTACATATAGGTTTTTTTTTTTCACTGATTGCCTCACAATGGCAACTCTTTGCAGTTGTAATGATGATGACAGTTACTTGATGACCAAGCCTCACATTTAAGACCTGTAAAGCAAAAGAATCTGAAGCAAGTTTGTAAACAGAGTTTAACTTAGTGACTACTTCCCTAATGACCGAGTTGCTGATTGCAGTTGTGAATGCTAAATGAAACTACCCGTACTCTACTCTGTGTTAGTGGTGTTGTAAACTAATCTGGTGTGTGTGTGTGGGAGGGGGAAATCCCACAATGAACCTTGCTTTGATGAATTGTTAGGTTTGACAGCTCTTAAGACCTATGCTAGTTTAGGCTAGAATTCCTACATTATTATATATGCACCCCTGGGGTTCAAATTATTACAAAAAATACTACAAAAAATTGGCCAAGCCTTACAATCACAAAAGACCTGGTGTGGGCACTAGTGAGCACACTGTCAAGTGAGGCATTCAAAATCCAAGAAAGAAAACCTCAGATCCCATTGTTATAGAGAAAAGGACTTTTACTGGAAATCAAAGTGGTAGCATCAAAACAATTCAAGATCTGGGGCCTTAGGCACAAAAATCACATATACAAAGTTATGGTAATGTTCCCACTCACGATAATTCAAACTGGCCATCCAATCTGAGATGTGTGTAATCTTCAGGTGCGTGTTTCAGACATCTGGCTCGCCAGGATGGTTGACCTTGTCCTGATTAGATAAGAAGCTACAGCTGCGCAGTGAGCAAGTAAGCATAGTCTATAATAAAGTTTTCCCAAGTTTTACAATTCACCATCTCAAGCCTCCAGCACTCTCCCCATTACCACAAAGCCCAATTAATCTTCCCTCCCCGCCCCCCCCGTTTCTAGGGCAGCCGGAAAGACAAGCAGAAGAAAGATTCTTGAATGCTGACAGGCACTCTGTTTGTCTGTCTGTCTCTCTCTCTCTCTGTGTGTATGTGTGTGTTGTGAGATGGAGTTTTATATCACTAACCTGGAAGCTCCTGCTTGATCGTGCTGCTAATTTAGGTTTGCGCCAGTTTGTGATTTTCCAGGGTTTATTCGGTCAGAGCTACAAATCTTAACTTTCATAGAGAAACCCTCTAGTTGCTACAGTTACCTGACACCATATCTAAGACTAGGCAAACTCATTTGAAATTAATTGGTTTGCTCTCGTGCATCTCTGTACCGGATCTTATGCAGTCAGACCTCCTTATGTACAAGTCCAATTTGCCAGAAGGGAGAGGGGAAGAAAAGCATATAAATATATAATTTGCATAAACATTTGATACAAATGGAATCAGCGCTCCTCCTACAAGTGATGCATTCAAAAGCGGTTGTTTCTATTTTTGTGATTTTTAAAGCTGTTGGCAAAGGAGCAAATAATTTTCCGATGCGGCTTCTTTTGGATTACTTTCAAGTGTGTTTGTGCCAGGCAGGAAACTTTATCCTCTGATTATTTTACATTCCAGTTCACTTTTGATGTTCAAAAAAAAAACTTCAGGAGCTCCATTCTCAAAATGGAGACAATTCCTTCCTCTCTCTCTCTCTCTCTCTTTCCCTCCCTGCCTTACGCCAATATTGTTCTTAATTGCTTTTATGCAGACTTGCATAATGACCCAAAATATAATGGATAAGAATTGCATGCTCATGTAATTTATAACACCACTCCCTGTGCGATACTGGGTACAAAACTTTAATTACAAAATTGTAATTCCCACAGAGTTCCTGTTAATCATAGAAAGAGTTGCTAAGCGTTTTCTCCCATCAAGATCTAACACTAATTCTCTTATATTTTCACTTTTGACATCAGTAGGAATAGGCAGCTCTTTCAAATTTGGCTTCCCTTAGTGTGTCAGTTTTGAAAATTAAAATATAAACAAACCTGCAAGTAACTTTGTTTCTTTTAATTGAAGCAGACACAAGAACAATTTTTCCCCAAACATCATCACTCTACTAAACAAATAATTCCCACAACACTGTCCAACTATTTACTAAGTCTGTATTACTATCATTATTAATCTTCTCATCATTCCTATCACCCATTCCCTCCCACTTTTAACTGTGTGACTGTAACTTGTTGCTTGTATCCTTACGATTTATATTGACTATTTCCTAGTATGATTTCATTGCCTATTTGTACCCTTTGACTATATTAAGTGTTGTACTCTATGATTCTTGATAAATGTGTGTCTTTTCTTTTTATGTACACTGAGAGCACATGCACCAAGACAAATTCCTTATGTGTCTAATCACACTTGGCCAATGAAGAATTCATCCATTCATTCATTCATTCATGCATGCATGCATCTGTGTGCATATTATTTTTAAGCAGTACTTTTGATATAACCCATTTGGAATACAATTTTACTAAATTTACATTATATACAAATTGTACAAATTATACAAATTGTATCATCAATTTAGGAATGAAATGAAGAGTCAGCTACTCATTGATTTGTTGCAGGATTCAATCTGGGTCAGCCACTGGGACCAGAAGTTTTGTCTTCTGAGCTTTCCGATTCAACCTAGAGCCCATCTTCAGGGAACTACTCTCTAACCGAGTGTGTGTTGTTCTGTGTGTGGTATTTATAGTTCCTGTTGTGAGTGGCTTTTGATGTTGATTGGGGTGGATCCAGTCTGGGTTAGTCACTTTGCTTTTGTATTTTGGTTAAAGGTAAATGTGAAGGTTCCCCTCATACATACATGCTAGTCATTTCCAGCACTAGGGGGCGGTGCTCGTCTCCATTACAAAGCCAAAGAACCAGCACTATCCAAAGACGTCTCCGTGGTCATGTGGCTGGCATGACTAAATGCCAAAGGCACATGGAATGCTCTTACCTTCCTACCAAAGTGGTACCTATTTTTCTACTTGCATTTTTTTAAATAAATTTATTTATTCAACATTTCAACAATTAAAAACAGATTTCCACATTTTGCCACGATACTGCAACAGTGTTTACATTGGTTAATAACATCTATAACTGTGTTATCCATAGATGTGTTAGATTCTTCCCCATTCTAAGCATTTTTATACATATATGCATATATTTACACATAAGCAGTATTACTTTATATTTTCTCATACATTATCATTGGATAGCTTTGAGTCTTCTCCTTAGCCATTTGTACGAAACATCCATTGGTGGGATTGCAAAACTTTCATTACCGGTTCTGTGGGCATGGCTTGGTGGGCGTGGCCATGTGACTGGATCGGCATGGCTATTTTTGCAGCCCCCACCCATTTTGGGGAGCTTCTTAGCCTCAGAGGAGCCTCTGGGGTGTGTGTGCATTTTTGCTCCCCTAAAACTTCCCTAAGACTCAGGAACAAAAGGAACAAAGCATGGGAGGGGCACGTAGCAGCCCCCCAAGCTCTGTTTTGGGAGTTTCCTAGCCTCAGAAGACCCTCTGGGGGCGTTGTTGCTCCCCTAAGGCTCCTCTGGGGCTCTGGAAGGCAAAAAATGGAGAGGGGGGCTGTGCTCCTCCCTCCATTTTTTGCCTTCTTGGGCCTCAGCAAGGAGAATCCCAGCATAGCTGATCGTACCTACAGCTGATTGTCGGGAGGGAAAAAAAGAAAGAAATACCTTAGGCGAATGTCAGGCAGGCGGGCGGGGTGAGTGAGAATCGGGCGGGAGGGCGACCAGGTGAGGGGCATGGCCAGTCAGAACTTACTACCAATTCAGCGACCCACATCAAATTCTTGCTACCGGTTCGCCCAATTCGGTGCGAACCAGCTGAATACCACCACTGGAAACATCCCAAATCTTGTAATGCTCTCCTCCTTATTTTTCAATAACATTGTCAATCTGTCCATTTTGGCACATTCAAATATCTTATTTATTATTATGGTTTCTGGGAGGGTTTTTTTTAGCTGGTTTCCAGCTTTGGGTGAAGGAAATTCTAGCAGCAGTTAGAATATGGAGTATTAAGGATTGATGTTTTTTATTTAAGTTAGATTCTAACATGCCTAACAAAAAAAATTCTCGTTTGAATTCAAATTTCTGTTTCATTGAGGACAGATCCACCACATGTGAAAATGTGTTCCCTGACTGTAATTACATCTCCAGCATTTTGCTGCCGTGTTGGGAAACATTCTGGCTAATCTCACTGGAGGGAGATGCCAGCGGTTCTACTTGCATTTTTACATGCTTTCAAACTGCTAGGTTGACAGAAGCTTGGACAAGTAACAGGAGCTCACTCCATTACAGGGTGCTAGGGATTCGAATTACCAAACTGCTGACCTTTTTGATCGACAAACTCAGCGTCTCAGCCACTGAGCCACCGCGTTCCCTCCTATTTTGGTTAGGAAAGTTTAAATTGGATTAATTCAAGTTAAATCCAAACAAAATGAAAAAAAAAAAAACCCTCCTCCCAATTCCTTGTATTTACATTTTACTTTTCAGACAAGGTCTGAAAAGGAAAATAAGTTTTTATTTTAAAGCCAGCTTTAAAATCACAAGTCATCACTCTAAACAAAAAAATTGCTGGATACATAAAGAAGAAGACAAGAAGGAATTGTATTGCAGGGTAAGAGATTAATACATCTGCAAGGTTTGCAAAAATATTGCTAGCCTTTGAAGACAGGCTGTTCAAAGCCACCTGCTCTTTATTGACTATTTCTCTTAGTAACATCTCTTTTTCTTCACAGTCACAGGAAGGAAGACTTCCCCCGAGCCTTCTCTCCTCAGCCTGAAGTCTGATGGGCTGAAATGAGAGATTCAGCCACATGACCCTGCCAGCCAGCACCCGCTGATAATGTTTACCATGAGGTTAATTATTTCTGATATCTGGAAGAATCACTGACACAACCCACTGCACTGCAGTATTGCAAATGAATTAAGCCATCAGTGATGCAAAGTGGAAAGTACAAAGCGCCTCTCAGCAGCTGTTAGGAGGAAAATACACATAATAAAACTTAACCAAGTATCCTCAGCCTGCTAGTGTGTGTGCAATTTTGACTCTTGTTTCTCATGCTAATATTCCAACTGGTTGACTTAGAATTGGGGGAAAGTTGGACCTTTTGAATATCTCCTTTGGAGTCTAAGCAATTGCTAAAATTGCATTCCTCTACTCCTTCCTTCTTCCTATGAGCCCCGCTTTCCAGAAACTTCCACTTGAATCATCACAACTAGTTGTGCTGTTCTCAAGAGTCCCACTCCCCAAAAGGGCCTTCCAGAATGCAGAAGGCAAACACCCAACATTTTGTCTACCAAGAGACAATGAATCTCACAATTTTTCCTCTAACAAATTGTTTTTGGTTCTCCAGACATTGAATGCTTTAATTTGGAGGTGTTTTTCTAAAGCCTGCTTTTATTTATTTATTTTTAACCTGCTCAATCTCTGTTTCTACAGAAAGAAAGAAAGTCATATGTCTAGGGAGAATCTCAGTCATCCAGGTCATGGTTGTCCCAAAGGTGCTTTTTCAAGAATCAACTGGAAGAAGAACCAAAGAAAAACCAGAAAGTCCAGTTGCCTTTTGAAAAAGCACCTTTGGGACAAAGAGAGCCATACAAAAGAGGTCATTTTATAGAAGGAATATTCATGGCAAAACAAAATATGACTAGTAGTATAAATGTGCTCAAGCACGCTTAATCCAGGCAGTTATAAGTTAATATTACAAACATACCATCTCTTTTCTCTTTCCTTTTTGTTTTCTATCTTTTTCTGTCTCTCTCTCACCCTCCCCACTTACAAGGAGGCTATTATGGGGTAAAAAAAATTGAGACCCACTCCTGCAGATGATTCATCCTGGAACTCTGCTGAGCAATCTAAAGAGAGTTTAGTATTCCTATTAAATCTTCCTTCAGCTGATTGGCCCTCCCGAATTTTGAAGCTCCGTTCCCATGTTCATTCTTTGCGCTTGTTCTTAGGATTGCCTCATTTGTTTGATTAGTGTGCCTTCTAGTAATCTTCACTCTATTTTCTGGTTAACCACAAAACTGCATTATTCCTTCCTCCAATTTCACTTTTTAACTCATCAAACAGCCCTCCAGTCGAATCACCCTCCACTTTATGCCTTACATTTCCATGCAGAAAGTCTGATATTGCATTACACCAGGGATGTGAAACTTGCGTCATCGCGGCAGCATCACATGATGTATCACAACTGTTTCCCTTCGCTAAACCAGGCATGGGCATGGCCAGTGCGTGACGTATCCGGCCCAAGGGCCACAAGTTTGACAGCCCTGCATTACACAATCCCTATTCTACATTCTTGATGCAATACAAATTGTCTAACATGGATGGCTGTGAGTGCACTGGGCTTCCTACGTTGAAAGATCCCAGGATAGTAATTTAGCAATTCCTAATTTAGCAATTAGAATTCCTTTGAGGTGACTACTGTAAATCTGTTACTTACTCTAAAAACAATCTTTTTAATATTCATCCCATGTTGGATTCACTGTAATATCTGTCTTTGGAAAGTGGCAAACCTAATGCCCAGGGAGAAAAGAGGAATTTAGTCCAGTGACATGTGGCACCCTAAATTTATATTATTTCTGATAGAAAGAACAAGTCTACTTTAATTCCAATAAAGAAACAAGCAACTTTTAATATTTTGAATATGAAAGCCCCTGGTACTTTTAAAAAGACCTCTACACTCAGCAATTAAAAAAGATGAAGTTGTCATTCCTTCAGCACTTTTTCCAGCTTCCATGGACTTGAGATACCACATCTGCAGTGACTTTGCTGCCTAATATCTCATCAGTGGCATCATGCCTCTTAACAAAGCATGTTGCCAATTTTCGGGGACACAGCTGTCTCTCAAAGAAGGAATAAGGTGATGAAGCACAGCCAACACTATCCCTTCTATGGAAAGGCTGTTGTTTATGTGCACAATGACACATTAATGTCAAACGCCTGATATGCCAACATGTAATATGTAAACAATAGGGAAAATGCTGGCAGAGTGCTTCCAAGTACATCCTGCCAAAGACAAATGGATTTGCCAGAGTTGCCTACAAAACCTATTAAGAGCACAGGTGTCCAGGCATACAAAATCAAAAATGCAATTCTCAGGTGCAAGTGTGTAAATTACGAAAAATCCAATCCCGTCGGAAACCAGAAAACAAGCTAAACCCCACATATGACTCTCCTGACAAGAGCCAGTACAAAATTACTTTTTCGGCAGGATGACTTTTTTCACCAAGTTGAAAAAATGAGTAGTTTTAGGGAGCCAAGTATCATTGCACTTTAGTTCTGCTAATCTTGGAAAATGTATACAAATTAAATCAGCAGATCACTGCTTTAGTGCCACAGAGAAGGTGGCAATCTGGTTCAGTGGTTATGAGAAAGACTGCAACTCACCAAGGCTTCCATACATTCAGCAGCATGTTTAGCTCAGAGACTTTACCTGAAGAACTGTATGTCAACCGCCTGACGAATGAATCCAAAATAAGTAAACACTCTCAGGACCTTTGAATTCCCAAAAGTAAAACTTTATTGGATACATCATTTTGGTACTGAAAAATCAAACCTAGCTCTGGTTTTCCCACACAAATACCTGCCTAGTTAAATGATAGCTTCGCTTTCGCCCAATCCCTGGGTGATTATGAGACATCCTTTTGTTATAGGAACAGTCCACCTCCTTCTCAAGCACCTGCAGTGGTGACCTTTGATGGTTTCCAGGCTCTCACGATCCATGTACAAAAACTCAGCAGTCCATTCCACCCTTCCCTTCCTCCCAGCTCACTGGCAAGTTGAACAGCAATTACGATTTGAATGAAGCAAAGCAGTTCAATCTTGACACTGTGCCTACAACGGTGTCAGTGCAGCTCAGGCCTACAGCTACAGAGTTTGGGTGGAAGCATTTGCATGGAGAACTGAACAAAATTTCTTTATCACTGCCAATCACTTCACTTCAAATTGCCAGAGTTGGAGACCCCTGGCCTAGAGTTTCTATTGAACTATCACCACAGGGACATAACTGAAGATGTATAAGTGTATCGTTAAAAGATCCAGAAAAGACACAGTAACCAATCAGGCTACAGTGAAGACCTTACAAAATTTTAAAATCAGAATGGATGATAAAGATGTGGCTGGAAGCAAGACCATCAAATTTTCTATTTAGCCCTAGCTAAAGCACAGACCTATACAGATGTTTGAAAGTAGTTATTAACTGATCGGAACTATGCGGCAGCAGAAATAGGTTTTCATGAAGTTAGATAAAACTAATTGCTGTAGATTAACTCAAATGCAATTAGAAGGATGAGTTATGCCAATTCCGCACCTCCAGCCCAAGGTGTTTCAGTTCTGATGGAATGATCCATCCAAATTGCTTGCTTCTTCTAATGGACAAACAAGTCCAGTTATTAACAATCAAACCTGTTTCAGATGTTTATGGTAAAGAGAAAGAAATATTTGCTTCAAATAGGGGTTAATTCTATTATGTCCCTAGCTGTTCTAAATAATAACAAGTAAGCATCTAAAATGCTTTCAAAGCGAGGCATTTTATATTCAATTTCAGATTGTCTAACTCAGTATTTTAACTAATCAACACTTATGAGAGTTTGAGGTGCTTAATTTTAGCTGAGATAAAACACTGCAGGTGTTTTTTTATTACTACAGGTGCAATTTTCCACTATTTCTGCTGAGCATCTCCTGTCAAGTGCTAAGAATCAGGACCACATGTTAAGTTCCAATTAACCTGATTTATTGCTCATGCTTTTACAGAGGAATCTAATCAAGCAACGGTCAGTACTAATTCAGTCCTAGATAAGAATTAACAGAATTCAAGAGGGGTTCGATTTAGAACTCTTGGGGGAATATAACAATTCTAGACTGATTTCTCTCTTGACTCTACCCTCAGGCTCTGCCACTCCTTCTCCTATATATCTTCCCTTTGACAGCAGATACTGAGGGCACCAAGTCACAGCAAGAACTGGAAGGCGAAGCCTTTGTATCCCATCTGGCGTGACTGTCATTTTTGGTGTTATTAGAGATGTTTACCTATCACACTGTCACTTTACATAGCACCAATGTCTTCAGCAGTTATATTTCTTGGTTACTAGCAACTCGTATAATTTTGTGGGAAGCTGCCAAGGAATCCAACATATATATGCTGGTGGAGGTTTGAAAGAAGCTGAAAAGAAGAAGCCTTATAAGCCCTTTGTCTTATAAAATAAGGATATGTGGCCTCCTTCACAAAGCTGTGAAACTTTGATGCATATGTTACAATGTCTGATTACAGAATGGCTACCAGTTCAAAGGACAAAATGCTAGCGGCAATTATTTACTTATTGGGGATCATTTGAGACAAGGGTACTAATAAGAATCCTCCTGTTTTTCTTTTTTTAAAAAAAGATGGCCATATAATGTTAGCTTGAGATACTTCAGCATGCCTGTAGCAACTCTTAAAGAAGAGGACTTAAAAATAATACTTGCAGATCCTACTCTTCAAATGGTGCGGTGGCCTAGAGGTGGAGCTCTCGCCTCACAGTCAGGAGGCTGTGAGTTCGATCCTAGGTAGAGGCAGATATTTCTCTCTCCGGGCACAATGAGAATATATCTGCTGAACAAAACTGCATTGGTGACAGGAAGGGCATCTGGCCATTAAACACTCTGCTAGTTCCATTCAGTTGCCCAGATTTCACCCCACAAGGGATTATGGGGTCATTAAAAGATGATGATAATGATGATATCCTACTCTTCAAAATTAGTGAGATGCCTTGTAATTCCAACTGCGACTTGGGCACCAATAGTTTCAAAGAATCCTCTCAAGGACCCACACAGTGTTCAGTACATTGCTGTTATAAGTTAACACATAAGAATAAGAATACACAGCAGAGTGCCTTGAGTTTTATGGCCAAACACTAAGAAACAAAGAGAGAAAATGAATGTTGACTTAATGATTTACCCAAGATCACCTAAATCTCTAAAAACGCAAACTACAGTGATAATCTCTTTCAAACTCTTTTGTTTAAACAGCTTCAAAAGCCAGACCTTGCTGAAAAATGTTGCACTTTATTTTTTGTTAAGGATTGTCTGATTATTGGTTCCTAACTGAAAAAAAAAAAGAATGGCATTCCCAAGACAGATGCAACAAAAGAGGAACAAATGGCCCTTCTGTTTTAGGGATACAAAGAGGGAATAAAATATTTGCCCTGATAAATACATCGCTATCTCTGAAAATACATTCTGACATGAAATTACAATGCAGTGGAGATCTGTCAGTCTCTTAGGAAGTAATGCAAGCCCAGTGAATAAAGGCTTTAAATAACAGTCGATGAGACAAAGGCTAGATACCATTTCTAATTTTTTTTTCAGTGCCCCACTGAAATCTGGTAACATTTTCCAAATCCTGAAATTGTGTAATCTCCATTGATGTTCTATTACAGGGATGTCTTGTAACACAGCCGTTACTGAATTCAATCAGCTTTCTTCCCAGGTAACCTGGATGCTGGATGGCAGCCTGAAAGCCAGATTCAGGTTCTCCACACATTGACAAACACATCAGTGAATGGACTATCTGAACAGGGTGAACATTGCAGATAATCTGCTTTGACTGAAATTAGTATCTTTTCTGAACCAAAGGTGCTTTTTCAGGAGACAACTGGATTTTCCTGTTTTTTTTCCTTTTGAAGATGTTTCACTTCTTGGATGAGAAGCAAAACCGCTTCAAAAGAAGGAAAAACAAGAAGGTCCAGTTGCCTCCTGAAAATGCACTTTTGGGAAAATGTCCATGATTTGGATGACTGAGAATCTCTATAGATTACCTTTTCTGAAATTTCTCAGAGCAGATTGTTAAGTATTCTAAAAGGGCCTCTTCAAATATGGCCACCGAAAATGTAGATGTAAACGTAAATCATTTTAGACACGTCCTGTCCAATGTCAATTTATTCCTTTCATTAGCTAAGGGTCCTAAGCAAAACCAGACACAATCCATACCAGCACTTTGTTATGAATGCCTGTGTCCTTCTCTGCATGGAGGTGATGTACTTTGCTTGGTGCAGCATTGAGGCAGGGCTGATTCATCTCAAGTAGCTGCTTTGAGGCAAAAAACTTCAGAACTGCATTGCCTGGGCACATGGCAAGAAGTCACACAATAAGTCTGTCAGGGCCTTCTGCCTAACACGGTAAGGAAAAAGCATTGATTCAATTAATCTGTTTACATTATCTTTGAAACGAATTGTGCCATTGAAGCAGTACACGGGCTTCCTAGTTAGACCAAACACAGTGTTGGAAAGTGATAACAGTTTGGGATAATTGTTACTACTACTTAACTGATTAGGGACATGGTGGCTCAGTGGCTGAGACGCTGAGCTTGTTGATCAGAAAGGTCAACAGTTCAGCAGTTCGAATGTGCGTAACAGTTCAGCAGTGCGTAACAGAGTGAGCTCCTGTTACTTGTCCCAGCTTCTGCCAACCTAGCAGTTTGAAAGCATGTAAAAAGGCAAGTAGAAAAACAGGGACAACTTTCGTGGGAAGGTAACAGCGCTCCGTGTGCTTTCAACGTTTACTCATGATGGAGACGTCTTCGTCTTTGTAACAGAGATGAACACCACCCCCTAGAGCCAAAAACAACTAGCACATATGTGCAAGGGGAACCTTTACCTTGACCTTACTTAACTGACAGCATTCACATTTTAAACAATTGCTTCTTCTCCCTATGTATAATTATTTCATTCATTTATTTGGCCTTAAATTCCTTTCAATGCTTATAGTTTTGTTTTTTTTTTCCTGGAAAGAGGTCTAGATTGTTACTACCAGGTAACCCCGAATTAAGAAGCATGACATACTCCCTGTTTCGATTCCAGGGTGCATTTTCTCCATTTATTATGAAGAATAGCTGTCTCTTGTACTCAGCATCAGACAATATACCAATTGCCTTTCAGGACATTACGGAGCCAACTTATCCATGTCATGATACACAATTTGAAGAGGTTGTGTTTTTATCATCAATGAAGGAAAGTTGACTAAGACCATCAACAAATCCAACAGAGATTAAAATACTCAGAGGACAGGGTGGAAATTCCTCAATGAAAGTATTTTATGTTTCACACTGAAACAAACCTTGGGAAGATATGGCTTTAATTGGTTAAAATTCAAATTGCAGAGCCACTGCACGTTTTTCCCCTTGTTGATTTCTAAAGCAGGTTTTAGAAGCACCAGAAATAAATATCGGCAGGGTAAAGAAAATGAATCTACAAGGGAGAAGTAATGATGTTTCTATCATCCTTTCCCTATCTCTCTGAAAGGCCAGGTGAAGGAAACCAAATTGTGACAGAAACTTATATCCATTTTAAGGCTTCCAGAGTTGTATGCCCACAATACTGCAATTCCATTCATTCATTCATTCATTCATTCATTCATTCATTCATTCATTTATTTATTTATTTATTTATTTATTTATTTATTTATTTATTTAGTCAAGCATGTATTAGATAACATGTATAAGTATAAGCATGATTATGAATACATGAAATGTATACGAATAAAAGGGAACATTAGGACAGGGATGGTAGGCACATTGGTGCGCTTATGCACGCCCCTTAAAGACCTTTTAGGAATGGGGTGAAGTTAACCGTAAACAGTCTAAGGTTCAAATTTTGGCGGTTTGGGGAAGAAACCACAGAGTCAGGTAGTGTTCATTTCCAAGATGGAAATAAGTATGCATGTGAGTATGTAAGAGGGGAGTGGGGTGGGGGGGAGAGAATTTGTATTACATTTTTCTCTGGCCACAATATAATTCACACAAGAGCCCCAAAGTCAATTCTCTCATTAAGGAATTCACACACATGGAGACAGATCTCATTGTGGTGTGGGACACTCTCCAAAAGTGGCTATTTACTGAGCCAGTAACTCCTGGGCTGGTTTCATCTTGGACTCCATATCAAAGACTGAGAAGCAGCAATCCATCACAGCTTTATATAAAACAAAGGAAAAAATTCACTACAGGCCTGACATGTATGAATGATTAGCAAATCAAGTTTACCTTTCCAGAAGAACTCTGGAAACACATGGAGGATTTTAAAAAGCAACCACCACCACCCCACCCATCAAATTGTAACTGAGAGCAATTGCTGCTATTGCATAGTGGGGATTCAAAGACGGGTCATCTTCCCTACTTTTTAAAATGACCTATATTCACTCTAAAGTATTTGCTAACGGGGAAAAAAAAAAGCAACCCAGTCTTATTTGCAGGAAAAATGCACCCCGTTTCTCATTTTGTTGTCATCACCAGCCTTCAATATTGATGGGAACAATTTTTGGCTCTCTTTCTGTCTTTGACAAACCAATACCATTTTTGATCCTCTAAAAGGAAAGGAAAGATTCCGAGAACGGCTGATTAATTTTTGTGCCGTGGAGTTGTAACTGCCATATTTGTTTTCAGAAAGCTGCCTCCCAATTTGTATGTTTCTTTGTAAGCCTCTTCAAATGTCACTGAACCTTTGACAGCAATCAGAATAGTTATTGGTTGCACTGGGGAATGGAATTTCCATGGGGGGAATCCCATAAGCCAGCAATGTTAAATGCTTTGAAGAATTTATCTATAGGCATCAACCACTCCTTTCTAGTGTGCTAGTCAACAGCTGCAAAATTCTTTTACAAGAAGGGTTTTCATGTAAGAAAGAACAACGTAATCCAAATCATCTGTAATCCAAATCAAAATTCTGCTTTTTAGAAAAGAAACTCATTTCTGAAAGTATTCAACACATAGCGGAAAAGATCTTTGGGACTGCAGATTATATATGTTGGTCACATGTTTGTATGTATGTCTTTACAGAAAAACAGGCCTTTTGGGATTCTATAAGGAATCTGAGTAAGATTCAGAGCAACAATTAGGAATCGGGTTATTATAAAATTCACTGTTCTCTTAATTATCCAGAACTGAATTTTATTCATGGGAACAAATTAAAAGCCATCCAATTTAAATTACACAAGAGCACACATGCTACACATTGTGAGACAATTCAAATGTTAATATCCTCTTAATATTTCTGTATTTGGTTTGGCATTTTTACAATGTTTTAAATTTTGAATGTTGTCTTGCCTTTTTCTTATTTGGTAGTGTTATAAATCTATTAAATAATGTTTATATGAGATTAGTACCTAATTTGGGAGAAACAGGGCCATAAAATTGATATTATCTTATATAGGTTATTTATTTATCAGAAAAATTATATGGCTGCCTATATTAAAGTAATAATTCTGGGTGGCCAACAAATAACACACAGAAGAAACCATATTAAAACCTATATAGAGGTAGACCTCAACTTACAATAGCCCATTTAGTGACCATTCTAAGTTACAACAGCACTGGAAAAAAATGGCTAATTTCCGCTTTTCACACTTAACACCTTTGTAGTATCCCCATGGTCACATGATCAATATTCAGATGCTTGGCAACTAGCATGTACTTATAGCTGTTGCAGTGTCCCCTTTTGCCATCTTCTACAAACCAAGTCAATAGAGAAACCAGATTTACCTCAACAACTGTGTTACTAACTTAACAACTGCAGTTATTTATTTCACAACTCTGGCAAGAAAGGTTGTAAAATGGGGCAAAACTCACTTAACAACTGTCTCACTTAGGGACATTCATTTTGTACTCAATTGTGGTCATAAGTTGAGGACTACCTGTATAGGAACATCCAATCATAGTACAATAATTGAAGCACCTCACAAACTAATTCACTGTTGTGGCCTGTTGGCCACCAGCCCATCAGAGTATATTCATGAAGTAGACTAGAGCACGGTAACAAGGTCAGCCAATGAATAGGCATAGCAATTAAGTCAGCCAATGAGGACTGTTTTGGAAACTGAAACTTGAAGTAGCCTAGGCTGGAAACTGAAACTAAAAGTAGCCTAGGCGTGGCTCTTTGTTAAGCTCTGCAGTTATGTTTGATGCTCTGAGTCTGTCTATTGAAGATGAAACTAACTTGCTTGCTTGTTGAAGATTGGAGCTCTGCTCTGAACTTGCAACATGTTTATATTTGAGTTTGCTCCATGTTGGAGAAATCTACAACTGGTTTGTAAAATCTACTTATGTTTATACAGGTGTTAAATGAAGCATCAGCCATCTGTGTTTATTTTTCTGGTGCTGAATTATCACTGCAAAACTCTCAGTAGCCCCTCCATCAGCCGAATCAGAGGAGGAAGAGGAGGCATGGGTGTCGGGGTCAGCATCAGGGCAACATCGAAGCCCCGAGGTGGAAGATGGAATGAAGTTTGCAGAGAGAGAGACAGAGGCAGAGCCTGGGCTGTCTATCAGCCCTCAGATGGAGAGCCCCCAGGTCTGGAGGTGGCTAGTGAAGAAGAGGAGGAACAACTGGGTCCAGTGCCTGATGTGTGGCTGTAGAGAAGGCAGAGAAGAGGAGAGCAGTGGAAAGCCGTGGACCAATCCTGGGGAAGGAAGAGCCACCGCTGCTAGCGAGACCCAACCCTAGTTCTGGGGATAAAAGGCAGTGGGCGGAGATGAACAGATGTGGCACACAACTATTCATCTTCTGGCCAGCCGGACTTGTTAGCATGCGAGAGAAACATTTTGCCGGGGCTGCTGGCATTCTTAATAAAGGAATCTTTTGAGTTTATGTCAGAGGGTTTGTCATGTTTGGGGAACTGGGTCAGAACATTCACAATATGAAAGCACATGTATAAAACACCAGGAGTAACTAGGCTTTCATGCCTGGGTGAGGAAATGTTAAAGTCTTCTGAAATTTCCACAGTGTTAGAGGCATCTGAATAGAATAGAATAGAATAGAATAGAATAGAATAGAATAGAATAGAATAGAATAGAATAGAAATCTTTATTGGCCAAGTGTGATTGGACACACAAGGAATTTGTCTTGGTGCAAATGCTCTCAAGTATACATAAAAGAAATGATACATTCGTCAAGAATCATCAGGTACAACACTTAATATTAGTCAAAGGGTACAATAAACAATCAAGTCATACTAAGAAACAGTCTATAAATAGTAAGGGTACAAGTGACAAAGTTACAATCATACAGTCACAAGTTGGAGGGGATGGGTGATAAGGAGTGATGAGAAGATTAGCAGTGCAGACTTTGTAATAGTTGAACAGTGTTGAGGGAATTATTTGTTTAGCAGAGTGATGGTGTTCAGGAAAAAATCTGTCCTTGTGTCTAGTTGTTCTGGTGTGCAGTGTTCTATAGCATCATTTTGAGGGAAGGAGTTGAAACAGTTTATGTCCGGGATGTGAGGGTTTGGAAATATTTTCACAGCCCTCTTTTTAACTCGTGAAGTATACAGGTCCTCAACGGAAGGCAGGTGGGTAGTAATTGCTTTTTTTCTGCAGTCCTAATTACTCTCTGGAGGCTGTGTCTGTCTTTTGGGTTGCAGAACCAAACTAGACAGCTATAGAGGTGCTGATGACAGACTCAATAATTCCTCTGTAGAACTGTATCAGCAGCTCCTTGGGCAGTTTGAGCTTTCTTGGTTGGCGCAGAAAGAACATTCTTTGTTGTGCTTTTTTGATGATATTTTTGATGTTAGGTGTCCATTTTAGGTCTTGTGATATGATAGAACATAGAAAAGGTTCTATCATGAAGAGAAGGCATTTCTGCTTGGTCCCACCTGGTAACTTTGTTTTATAGAATGGGCCTGGACTGCTGGATCTAGTGGGACAGGCAGAAACCACACAGTTTACCAACTAAATCTACCACTTGGAGACCACATGTAAAGTGGTTTGGAGGGTTTTAAGGTAATAACAGAATGATGGTGTAGTATGAACAAACCTTAGTGCATGTACAGCTGCATTTTGAACCAACTGAAGCATCTGTTTCAGAAAGAGGGAATTCTCCCTCACTTAGTGAGCCATGGTCCAAATCCATAGTTGGATAATAATTTCATTCATTCTGGAGATTCAAGAATTCTTAATCAGGCAAGCGAGTTAGGAAAAAAAGGGGGAAATGCCTTTTAGAGCCAAGACTGTATAGATCATACTCTTGGATGAAGCAGAAGAGACCAAACCTGGAGTACTGCATCCATTTTGCTCACCACACTATAAAAAGATATTGAGACTCTAGAAAGAATGCAGAGAAGAGCAACCAAGTTGATTAGGGGACTGGAGGCTAAAACCTACAACAAATGGTTGCAGGAACCGGGCATGGCTAGTCTAGTGAAGAGAAGGACCAGGGGAGACAGGATAGTAGTCTTCTAATACTTGAGGGGCTGCCAGAGAGAGGAAAGGTCAAGCTATTTTCTAAAACACCCGAAGGTCAGATAAGGAATAATGGATGGAAACTGAACAAGGAGAGATTCAACCTGGAAACAAGGAGAAATTTTCTGACAGTGAGAACAATCAACTAATGGAACAGCTTGCCTTTCAGAAGTTGTGGGAGCTTCATCACTGGAAGCTTTCAAGAAGAGACTGGACTTCCACCTGTCAGAAATGGTGTAGGGTCTGCTTGGGCGGGGAGTTGGACTAGATGACCTACAAGCTCCCTTCCAACTCTGTATCTGAGATTTCAGGCATGCAAATTTGTTCGTAATAAGGATTTTCCCGAAACTTACTGAGAAGAAAAGACAAGGAATTAAAACGAAATGATGCCTTTCCACTCACAACAAATATACTAGTTCCTCACCCTGTTTCCAAGCCACAGATAAAGCACATGGGTTCTTGCTCTTGAAGAGAAAGAGAATCTGATTGAGGAAAATGTTCACCCTTTCCTTTGTCATCTTGCTGCTCTCTCTACTGAAGGATGAAGTGTTATTTGAGAACTGTTTTCTACACAAATTCCATTAAAGGATGATGAAAGGCAGGACAGGACATATAAAACTAAATGAACCACTTATGTAGAGAAATAACTTCAACCACTCAGTCTTCGTAGCACTTCCATTCCCCACTTTTACTTTTTACAATTCCTTTGTGGATGTTTCCCTAGCTGACCAGTTGTGGATTACTTGGTAAGAATTTTATAATGCTTTTAAAGGTTTCGGTGGGAGCTACAATTTTAATAGTTTTCTGTTGGCTTGTGAACACAAGTGTGGTTTTTAAATGATTCAATTCAACAAATCTCTTTGGAAATATTCCGTAACAATTTAAGAAGGCACAAGTTGAATTGGCATGCTACAATTCCATATTATTTTACTCTTAGCTGGAATTGGCCCACAACCCAATTAGAAGCGGGTATACCATGATGAGAAGGATTCTCACAAGGGAATGAGCTTTTAAATTACCAAGATATCAAATTTTGGACTAATGTGGACATTGGCATGTCAGTGAGCCATTAGCGTCAGCCAAAAATCCCATAAAAGGATAACAACAAATCTGCCTCATTGATACAGTTTTAAACTGACACAGATTTTAGAATTATCACATAATTGTGACCATTTGGGAACTGAAATAGTACTTCAGGGAAGAAGAAGAAGAAAAGAAATTGGGGCAGAAGTAAGTAAAGATAAAAAGGACCGATAAGTTGTACAGAGAGAAGAGGTAAAATTGCCTGCTTCGTCCTGGACTCTTTAAAATTATTCTGTTTTTTTTCTCCTTTTTTTCATTTAAGTGTTGTATACTTTCTGAAAGCGGAACAAAACACCTGCTAGAGACTCATGGAATCTGATGTATTTTTGAATACTCTAGAAGAATCTCCAGAAGTCATAATCAGTGAGCCTACTGAAACCTTATGACCCGTGGAATGAGGAACAAAACAGGGCATTGACATGTTGGTTTCTAACACATACTCTTGTGCTACGTAGTCTGGTTTATACTTGGTTCTTCCTAAGGAGATAGCTAGAGTATAAGCAGTCTAAGGAGATTGGTTCATACAAGCATGCTTGCTGTGTAGTGCTGAAGACTTATTTTGCAGACTATACTGAACCCACAGAAAGCTGTTTTAAAAGAGTTCTTGAGAGTGTTGGTCTTATTCAGGGGTGGGATTCAAATTTTTTAACAACTGGTTCTGTGGGCGGTGAGCATGGCTTGGTGGTCATGTGACTGGGTGGACATGGCTTGGTGGTCATGTTATTGGCTGGATGTGACCAACTCAATATCACTCACATCGAAGCACGCATCTCCTTGCCCAGCCTCTCAAGACCGTGGGGATGTTGTCGTAAGTGTGAAAAATGGTCAAGACTGTGGGGATGCAGTCATAAGTATGAAAAATGGTCACAAGTCACTTTTCTCAGGGCCATTGTAACTTTGAATGGTCACTCCACACAAGCAAAGTACCAGCAAAGGAGGGGGAAAAAAACTCCAGAGAAGTTCCAGAGACAGGAAGTCTAGTCCTGCCAAGAACGTAATAAGGATTAACGGAGAGGCAGTTTCTGTAAGCAACACCAGAATGTTTCCTTCCTGCCTTACTTACAGGATTAGGCCAGTAATTTCTTCTAACAATCGTTTCTCCGAACTGCTTAGGATGTTAACAACTGGTTCTGGAGAATAGGTGTGAATTGGTAGAATCCCACCCCAGTCTTATTGTAATCTCTCTTTAAAAAATTCCAATGTCAGAGTCTTTGGTTATGATAGGTTTTTGAGGAAATTTATGGATGACATTGCTGAGGTCTGTGACAATTTGAATACTGATTTTGATATAGTATATATTGATAGATCCAGTACATTGGCTATTTGTATGGGATTCTTATAGATTCTAAGATTCTCTTAGATCTTCTCTGAGCCTAGTTGTTTTCCTGAAGTTACTTCATGCACTACATCATTAATGAATAGGAGAGTGGAGGGGGGGCGGGTGTAGTTACATTTTTTTAAATGGAATGAAAATGAGTGAAAAATCCTGTAACTCCCAAACACAGAGACTAATTTAATCAGTTTCAGATGGGAAACTGTAGATTCCCCACCACCACACACACACTTCCATTCAATCATCTCTGATTCGCAGGGATTGTCTGGAAAAGTCCCCTGCAGTTTTCTCCACAAGGTTTTCCAGGAATGGTTTGCCTGCTAGGGCTGAGAGGAAGTGGATCTCCCAAGATCAGTCAGTTGGCTTTGTGATCATGGCAGATCTGGAACTCACAATCTCCCAATGTTTAGGCTGAACCCATAAGCACTACAATAAACTGGTTCTTGTGGGCATTTTTAGACCAAACCAAATCCAAAAATGCTATCAAGAATGCTACCAAGAATTCCTGAAACCAGGCATCAATGTACTTTTTAAAAATGTTTTTGTTTTTTTTCTTATGATTAATAAAATTATTATTAATATTATTTATTTATTATTGGTAATCTAAAATTAGATTCAAAATAAAAGACTGGTGGAATCTTAATATTTCAAATTCTAGAGCCTAAGAAGCATGGGTTAGTATCTTAAGGATATAGGCAGCTACAAGCAAGGTACTTTAAAAAAAAATAGGGTGTTTGGCTCTGATAAATTCAAAATTTCCAAGTATCAAGGGAGTCCTTTAGGTATTTCTCCAAGGACCATGGTTAATATAACATCATTTTCCCCATAACCATTTAGCTTTTATTATTATCATTATTATATTTGTTTTTTTTTATATTAATGTTTTTATTGCTGTTTTTATTGTAAATTGCCTCGAGAAACTTTAGCATACAGTGTGAGACAGTACATAAATGTATTAAATATATAATGAAATGAAGGGCTGCAAGAGCAAATAGAACCAACAGACCAGCTTCTACCAATATGGGAGACACCAATTATTGATTATAATTTTACTGTTTTATGGAGGGTTAATGACAGGTATGATGGCTCATGCACATGGCAGAAGCATGAAGCAATGCACAAAAACGTAAGAGGAAACTAAAGTCACTAGATGACCCTGGAAGAGCAGGAGACAGAAGAAGGAGTACAAAATGGGCACAATAAATGCCATTGTTTATCATGGTACTCATTTACAGAAATATCTGTAATCTGGGTGGATTAGAATAGAATAGGATTCTTTATTGGCCAAGTGTGATTGGACATGCAAGGAATTTGTCTTGGTGCATGTGCTCTCAGTGTACATAAAAGAAAAAATATATTCGTCAAGAGTCAAGAATCACAAGGTACAACACTTAATAATAGTCATAGGGTACAATAAGTAATCAAATCATACTAGGAAAGAGTAAATATAAATCATAAGGATATAAGTGATAATCATACAGTCACAAGTGGGAGATGGGCGAGAAGGAGTGATGAGAAGATTAATAGTAGTGCAGACTTAGTAAATAGTTTGACAGTGTTGAGGGAATTATTTGTTTAGCAGAGTGATGGCTTTTGGGGAAAAACTATCCTAGTGTCTAGTTGTTCTGGTGTGCAGTGTTCTGTAGCGTCGTTTTGAGGGTAGGAGTTGAAACAGTTTATGTCCAGGATGTGAGGAATCCTGATGATATAGAAGAATGCAGTGATGCTTGCAGAGCCATTCAGAATTCATCCATAGGATATATAAAGTATCACAATTCAGTTGCAAAGGTCACAGTACGATTTGCACTATTTTTCCCCTTTGCTAAACCAGGCGTGGCCAGCAAGTGACACATCCAGTTTGCAGGCCGGGAGTTTGACAGTCCTGGTATATAGTATCTACTATAATTTGTGCATGCCAATAAAGGATACTTTATTCTATCTCCTTATTCCTGGTTTATAAGTGGACATTTTTCCTATAACACTTTTCCAAAAATCTTTTTGTCCAAATTTTATCTCTACTTACACCTGAGTTACCTAAGAGTACTTATTCAATGTTATGGATTTAAGCCTGCAAGGATCAGGTTAAGAGGTTAGGCTTTCTTTCTTTTTTTTTGTTTTGTAAATTTTATTTGAGTTTTCACAAAGAGAAAAAAAATACAAATAAAACATCTATTTTGAAGGTAGCGTAATCCCGGGTTACATTTCTTCGTGCAGACACAAATTCAGGTTCATGCTCTTTTTATATTCTATTCCATATCTTATTACTATTTTACATTTTCTGCATAGCTTCTCCCCTCTTTTAATTTTCTCAATTTTATTTTAATTATCTCATCTCAATTCAAATCATTGTATTTATATTTTTGTCTGTCCTGTTTCAATTATCTATTATCTTTTCTCATTAAACCAAATTTATCCTGTAGTTACTGATTGGAGTATGATGCCTTTATATCTTTTCCCTAAAGTTGTAACATTCAATATAATACGTAACTTCCATTCGGAATCTGATTGGTACATTCTTAAAATACACACTGTATTCTTTAAAAAAGAAAAAAAATATAAATGTATATAATTAAAACAACATTCCATTCCAATTCAATTCAATTCTATCATTAATATTAATATTCATTAAAGTCTTAACATCTTTAACATTACTTTTCAATTAAATATACTTCTATGGGAACAATTATAAGCTTTCCATAGTTAATTTTCCCCCCTTCATTTATATTTTATAAAACATTAACTAATTAAAATGTTCCCATTCCTTCCTAATTCAATTTTCTCATTTATTTTATTTCACTTACTTTATTCACAAACATTTCACTAAATTACACTAACTATTTTATCCCTCATTTTAATCATATGTTATTTCCAATTTTCTAAAGTTATTTCTATTACTAATATAACAATACAATATTATGTACCTTTACAGAATCCCCTTTTCAGTTAGATTTTCACCCATTATCTCTAAATAGGTCCTGTTTCTCTATATCTTGCTCCGGTCCTTTGTAACTTCTTTTCCTTTCCTTCTTCCCTCTCTTCTTCTCTCTCCCCTTTTTACCCCCTTGTCTCCCTACCTCTATTTCTCTCTTCTGTATTCCCCTTTTCTGTTGCTTTCCAGTATTATACTTATTTTTCAAATTATTTTTCTTTTCTTTGGTTGTTTTTTTAAGTCTTAAATTCTCCATTCTCTTTCCCCACTTTCCTTTTTCTTCCCCACACAAAATTGCTTGTTCATTAAAGATGGCTTCTTCTTTGTCCCAGTCTTCTTGTTTTGCAGTCATTTCTTGTTGTTTCTCAGACCGCCTTCGGGAAAGGGAGTAATGGCCAGTGGAGGAGGAGAGATGCGGCTCTCCTCAACCCTACTGGATAAATATACATTTCACCTTCAAGTGCAGATGAAATAATTAAAGTGTAACTTGGAACTGATTTAAGGAAATCAGAGTGCAGACAGCATAACAAATGAAAAGGGAAAGATAAAAGACAAAATGAACATGATGTGCTTCTTGCACAGCTAACTGCTGATCTATGTGGGAACAAATGTCACAGCTCCAAAATCTTCAATGGGTTTTAAAAAGTGAGAAGAGGTAGAAAAATGCAAAGCTCTGGGAGGAAAATAGCATATTTATTACTTCTTTTTGTCAGCAGTTAGTAGAAAAAACAGGATATTGGTTACTTAGGTAACCCTGCCTGAAAAAAAATTCTTTTGCGGATATGGATAAACAAATTTGCATAATTTCTCATTTTCCCAACTGTAAGTTACTTGTGTCTGTTTCCATGTAAGTCTGCAATTTTCGCTATTTAAAAAAAAATAAGTTTGCACAATAATTTCTACTAATGCAAACTTATGTATTTAATAGACAAAAAAAAGAAAAGAAAGGCCACCTGATTTTAATATGAACTAGTTTGTAATGACTATCAAATAGGATGAAACATTTAGCCAAGTTGATCAAAGACAGTGATGATAATAAACTCTGCTTACAGGAAACTGAAATTAGCTTAATTCTTTCCCTTTCTCTTTCTGCCTTGCGTTGGCAGTCTGCCAAGAAGCCAGAACCGAGATTCTAAATTATGAAGAAAAGTTTGGGATATGCGTGGCAGAAGACATTGCCTGCAAACTGACAAATAGAACTGCATAACAAGCAGATGCACAGATTTGCAATCAAGCATCTATTCTTTAAGGAGTTTTTAATATGGAACTGATTGATTTAAATGATCAAATTAAAAGCAATTTTCACCCCACAGGACACAACCGGGGTAAATTTTGGTTTTTTTGTTCATGTATTGTAGTATATTGCTGGGAACAAAACTTTTTCTTCCAGGAAAACCTACCCACGTTCTTTACTACTGTTGCCAGTAGTAAAGAATTCACATTGGTTCAATAATGCATAGGTTATAAAAGTGCAAAAAACAAGTTGTAAAATTGTAGTTCTGAAATGGAATATTTCTGGTTGAATCTCTCTTTAGACATAAATTCATGAGACATGTAATAAGAAGTTAATGTTGAATTATCTCAAATCCTTTGCCCCAATCCATAACAGGGACTGACAACCTTTTGGTTATTTGAACCAATATAGACATATCTGTAAAGCCACAAATACATCTTTCCAGAATTTGCATGTCTACTTCTCTCCTTTTATTTTATCATCACATATATTGTTAAGTCTGAAGAACTAGATCTATTGAGAGTTTTTCTATACCACTTACAACTGGCCCTGAATTCTATCACCAAATGTTAAGTAGAGTAAGTCCTCTACTGGGGGATATATCTTTGCAATTTAATGTTAACCAAATATACTATAGATGGATATTTTCCAGAGCCTGCTGTGATGCCCATCACCCCCATTAGCTCTACTGGTGGAAAGATTTCATGAGATTCCTTATTCAAAGAGACTTTATCATTGGGATCCAAAAGGGTAGAAATTCTCATCCATATCCTCATACAGTGTCCTTTCTGTGATGCATAGATGCTATAAAAGTGCAAGATGTGCTCTGATTGCCCCAATCATTTCCAAATATGAGGGCCATACAGATAATTTTTACTATTTTAAGGGATGCTAATCTTCATTCATATATCAGGTGGCCAAGTAGTTTTACCAAGTTATATTATTGTGAAAAATCTTTGATTAGATGTGTTGCTTTATTGTCCTATTATTTTTGCCTTTCCCCCAAAGGGAAATAATGTAACACAATCGCTGTGTTACACTATTTCCCATTTTACTGTACTGTTTTATTGTAAAGGCTGGTCAAAGACCGTAATAAAAATATTTGTTTTCTGTACTTTTGTAAATGCATATCCTCACATAAGGGGTGGGGTTCTGCCTGGTTCTATAGAACCGGTAGCTCTGAAGAGCAGCAGACACAGAACCGGTTCTGTGTTTGCTGCAGTTTGGCCTGCCTGGGCTCTTACCTGTCCTTTATTTCCTGCTTTTTCAACCTCAGTTGCTTTGCACGGCACAGCTGAGGTTGAAAAAGCAGGAAAAAAGAGGCTTTTCAAACGCTGCGCACTGCCGTGCAGCGCTTTTCAGCTGTCCGGGTAGCACAGCTTAAGGTGTTTTTACACATGCACGCAGCAAAACGTAATAACTGAACCGCAGCAAAATGTAATAACTGAACCAGTAGTAACACCGGTTGAATCCCACCCTTGCCTCATATACTGCACAATGTAATGTTTGCCACAGATTCAAGGCAACGTGTTACAGAGACCTCACTACATCAACGTCCTCACTAATCAACATTATCCCATTTTTTTTTTTAAAAAAAATCCAGATCTTTCCCCCTTTGTGGTACAGCTAAGGATGCAACTGTAGTGAACTCACTCGGCTTCTCACTGGACAGATTGTTTGTCATGCCCTCACTCTATTTCATTCCGCAGAACCTGGGGAAATATTTTCTGGCTTGTTACTCTTAAGCCACAAGTGAAATAACATAGTTCACTAGCTTTTCTACAAAAGAGTGTCACAGTGAACCTAAGGTTTTATGGCTTCTCTTTTTGTTCTCCTGAATGAGTGAAGCAGACAGAGGAATGCACTGATTGGCTGGCATTCTTGCAACTAAGCTGTCGGCTAATTCAGATTAAGCAACGATTCACCGAAAATGCTCCCTGCAAGCTCAACATCAAGGCTAAATATGTTTGAGATAAGCAGATGGTGAGGACCAAGTGAAGAAAATGTGGATTAAGTTTAAATGCATGTAGGAATTATTTTCAAATGGAAAGAACTGTTGGCACTCAGTGCTCAGTGGCATATCACCTATCTGAACCTGTCTGAACCAGCACTGATGATGTTACCTAGATAAGGTGATGAAACATCTGCAAGAAAACAAGCAAGCTCAGAGAGCATCAAGGACCCCTCATGTCAACCTTGAGCTACAAATATTCTCCTAGTATCTGAACCCGTCTCTGATTCTTCACCATTCTGGTATTCAAGGTTTTACATCAGGCATTTCTGATTAATCCCTTTCAGAATGTTGATAACAGGGCCTCAAACACCACCAAGCCTTGCTCTCATTCAGTTAAATAATAAAGATTTTAAAAAAGTCAAATTCCCTTTCGTATAGTTTGTTCCAAGATTCTCAGTGGATAATATTGTTACCTTACTGGTTACTAACTGTGACTTCAAGTAATTGATTGCTACTGGTGACTTGCTCTGTGTTATTTGTCCCTGCCGGTTGGGGTAACGGGAGATTCACAGAATTGTGATAATGAAGATGTAGGTGGATTATATTAGATCTTATTGCTAGGAATGGGGCAAATAAATGCATGGAAATCAGTGTCAAGGGCTGTTGTGTTAATTTCATCACTTATATTGCTAACTGACTTCACAAACAAAAAAGGCATTCACAAATTGATTTTTTTAAAATTAGATCAAGTCTGTAAGACAATGCTTTCCATTGACACCTCTTAGTCAATGGTGACATCACATCCACCTGTGATGGAACAGGTCTTCCCTTATTAACATCAGCATTATTAATGCCATATATCTATCAAGCTTTATTAAAATTCCTTGTGAATATATTGTGGATCATACACCTCAATGTGTATCAGTACCACCAGAGGGGACATCTTTGTTGTATGGATTCTCTGCTGATGGGATGATAAGGCAATGTTCAAAATATTCTTCAGAGATCAACTT